>NW_009721558.1:0-36828 GCF_000703405.1 Apaloderma vittatum | reverse complement strand
TGGGTCCCTGGCTGCTGGTCAGGGTCAAACCGCGACAGGGGGTCAGAAGGGATTACAGGTACTGTTCTGTCATGAGGGACAAAATTCCTCTCCAGCTAGGATAGCACACTGCACTGAAAAGTCACAAAGCTGCACCAGAAGCCCTGCCAAAAATATTATCAGAACACAAAAATAGACAGCCCTAAACATACAATTTCTGTAGATGGACAGCATCTGTGTTAGACAAATAGTGTTTTGATATGTAATTTTTACTATTTTTAATTAATTCTGTCTCTGGAATCTTTAGAATATTTTAGTGATATATACATGTGTTACTTTTTTCAGATATTTCTATGATGTCAGACTAACTCCAGTTTTCTTACTGTCTCCTCTCCATATGCACCAGTATGAAATATTTCCTCTGAAAATTTAGCATTTATAGTGCTGTTTTAATAATGTTTTAAACTATTACAAAATGTGGCTATTTCTGTCAACTTCTGGATTTGCCTCCTTTAACATCCTAACTAATTTCAAGAGCAGCAAGGTCTTAAAATGGAAACATTCTGGATGCAATCTTTAAAGAAAATAAATGAAGACAAAAGAAACGTGAGAAAAGTTTTAGTGATATTTGTGCATTGGTCAAAGAATACCAAAAGCGTCTTCCAACAGAAATCTGAAAAGAAGACCCTAAGGTACAACTCTAGGAAAAAGATGAATGACTTGATGCAATGTACACATCTGAAATGTAATCTGAAATATATGTGGTTTAGAAGATGTTCTTAGAGAAATTTAAGCATGTTAAGTGAATAGAATTGGAGTTAAACTCTCCTCAGTTGGTGATAAACTCCAATTCTAAAGAAAGATGAGCTACAAACTTGCATCTAATCTCACAAGGTGTTTCATTAACCTTGTTGATGAAAACACAGAGATGATTAACAACTTCTTCTTCAAAACGCATCACTACACATGGTCCTTTAAGAGCTTTCAGTATGAAAGCTCTAAGTTGTTCACCTGCTTTGAACTCAGGGCGAATGAGACAAAGCCTGTATCAGTAAAGAGACTCTGCCTTCATTAATCACACTATCCAATATCCAGTTTTCAGTCTCAATGTCTGTGTACCAGCCAACACAGAATCTAACTGCATCATGCTAATTAGGAGAAAACTACTAAAACATGCAGTAGTTGGTCAGGGCACTTGTAGACACCGAACTCATTTCACTGTTGTTGAAAAATGCACCGCTATGTAAAAAAAGTCAAAAGACATAGGTTTGGGCTCCTGCTCTTTCTACTAGAGAGTGATTTTAATCTTTGTGACAGAAATTCCTTTTTCTCGCATGACATAATATCTCCAAAGCATAGGCAATAGACAACAGCAGGCAGCGCTGTCTCAAAAGTGGTCTGGGAAGCTGTCTTTTGCAAAAATATCCCTCATTTCTAGACATAGATACATGGAAATCCCTGAGACCAACATTTAGATTTTCTTGCTAGTGTTTGGAATTAGCCACAAACTGGACACATATAATATAGTTGTCTAAATCTAGACGCATACATGCACACTGAGTTAGCTGCTTAAGTGGACAACCAGAGATGTACAACTGGACTCAAATGCCTATGAAGAGGCACTTGGTGCCACTGAGCCATGCTGCCTCCCCAGCACACTCACCAAAAGAGTATGGGTCTCCGGGAGGCCCTATGTCGTATGTGCCAGTCTCATAGGTATGCCTTTGGTACTCTTAATGTCACTGGGCAGTTACTCAATGCAGGCAGTTACATGCCTGTTCAGTACAGGCAAAGGACTTGGAAAAGCTTTCCAGCTTATTAAATTCAGCTGTTAACTGAGTACTTCTCCAGACTCTATGTGCTACATAGACTAAGGGCTTAACTCAGGAATTTAGCTGCCCAAGCACAAGGTCCTAGAGCCACTTGAAGTGTCCTGGGGTATCTGACAAACCTGCATGAGACTACCAGATACAACACAAGACCTACAGAAAATCTTTGCCTTCTGGACCACTAATTAGAAGCCAGGCAAGACCCCTATGTGAACCTTTTGTGTGGGACTGAATAGAGTCCCTGTGTCTTTATTTTATTCTTCTGATTTTGTTGGGGCAAATTCCCATAGTAAGAAAAGCATGATAAGATGTTGAAAATAAATTATGCGTTGATTGGATTAATTAGATACTGAGACCCCCTTCATGGCTATATTACCTCATTCCACTGAAATCAAGGTTTCCCTAGACCAGCGCAGTACTGCTGTAAGCCAACTTTTAATCAGTTCAAGTCTGTGACAGAACTGGTACCAGCGAAGAATATCAAGTTCACAATGTTGTGAAAAAGAGAATACCAGCAATCCTTGTAAAATCTATAATGAAAGAAATCCAGTTAAATTATTTTGATAGCTCATGCAAGAATGTTGGTTTTACTAAACCGCATTTAATCCAGTGTTTACCTGCATGAATTGAAAAGTTATGAATCATTGCTTTGGCAACCATGCCAGATAGCAATAGGTTATGAGTATTAAAAGAGCATTAGATTATAAACTTTTTTAAAAAAAACAAATATTTTTCTTATGTCTGGAAAATTCCAGATAGCATAGTCCAAAATATTTTAAATTTCATATCATTTAACCAACACTACAGTAAGTTAACAACTTTTGTATTATACATAAACTTCCTTACAAATGGCCAGTTTAGTAAGCATTTATTCAAGTGGATATTCATCCTGGAGTATAAATTGAAACAGATGTCAGTGAACAAACACAATTTTATTTTCTAGCAGTTTCACAGCAGCAAGCTTGAGAAAAGGCAACAATGCCAAGATCAGAAGCATGGTGTTTGCTGGTACATTCTCCAGGTGTTCTGAGAGTCTACGCACACTGTCCTGACTGAGTCGAAATCACTTAATCTTCCACTAGCAGACACAAATATGAGTAATGCATCTGAGAATGACAAGGGGAAGAGTTAATGTAAAGGTCAGATAACAAGGAGCAAGACCCTACCTCGAATACAGAGTTGCATCTCTCTTGACTTCAGAATGAATCCATCAAGGAAAATAATGACATTGCTCCCAGGAGCAACATGCAAATGAGGGAATTAATCTCTAGCAAAATGTTTTATGTTATGGAAACGCACAAATAGATTTGATTCAGTGACAGTAAATCAAACATGGTGGGTAGTTCTGTTTGACTGATGAGTATACATGCCACTGGCAGCAGGACAGTGACATATACAGGATAGCAATAAATACTTCCACTCGCAGTTCAGCAGCCATTGCTCAGTGACACTAAAGGAATATAGAAAGCTTGAGGCAAAAATGCAGCTAACAAAATGGTATTTTGCTTTTCTGCAGCTTTTTCCATACTACTATTTTCTTCTGATCAGGAAATCAACAGCTTATAAAGATGTATGAAGAACAAAAATATTAAAATCTGTCAACAAGATTTTTTTGCTGTTAGTGACTTCATAGAATCATAGAATGGCCTAGGCTGGAAGGGAACTTAGAGATCATTTAATCCAACCTCCCTTTCATGGGCAGGGACGCCTCTCAACTAGATCAGGCAACACAGGGAGTCCTGTAGCTAATGCACCCCTCCATAATAACACTGGTTTGCTGTCTGCAACTCTTCTTTTCTCACACTTACGCTGTTCTCCATGTCTACTGTATTCTCATCTGATTTTCTCCTTTCCACTCCATACTGAAGCAATGGTTAAGTTAGAAAGGGGCTGTTGTTAATGATCTTTACTGTTAATGGAGAACAAGAGGCAATTGCCAGGGAGCTTCAGAAGAAGATGAAGTTCTGTTCTTCATCTCCAGGCTAGGTTTGATGTTAACGAGCTAGTTAACCAATGTTCCCCAGGATCCTGTTTCTGCTTACTGTCATGGCTCCTGACCATCTCACCTCATCATGCCCAGGGATTCAGGACAGGTGTATATTGGGATTACTTGGAAGATTTTGGCAACAGGGGGACTGCAGGGATTACCTCTGTGAGAAGAAACCAAAGACTGCCCTGTGCTGGATAAAGATGCTTCCAGCCATTTTCAGTGAACCCATCCCAGGACACAGCTGAGCCCATCAGAAATGCTGGTGGTGCCTCTGTGAGAACATATTTAAGAAAGGGCAAAAAACACTGCATAACAGCTATGAAAAGAGTGAGAACAATGTGAGAGAAACATCCCTGCAGACAGCAAGGTCAGTGAAGATGGAGGAGGAGGACGTGTCTCAGGCACCAAGCAGAGATTTCCCTGCAGCCAATGTTGAACCAGGGTGGAGCAGTTATCCATGCTGCAGAGTGTGGACGGCAACAGGTGGACGTGTCTTGAAATAAGCTGCAGCCCATGGGGACCTCACGCTAGAGCAAGCCCATAGCAGGAACTGTGGCCTGTAGAGAGAAGCCCATGCAGGAGTAGGTTTTCTGGTAGGACCTGTAGCCCATGGGAGACTCGCACTGTAGCAATCCATTCCTGAATTACTGCATCCCATGCAGCCCATGGGAAGGACCTTTGTTGAAGTAGTACACAAAGGAGTGTATCCCATGGGAGGGATGCCACACAGGAGCAGAGGAAGGAGGAAAGGAGTGTGACGAGGAGGAAACAATAAAGACAAAGTGTTATGGACTGTCTGCAATTTCCATTCCCCATCCTACCTGTGGTGCTTATGAGGGGAGAAGGTATGAAGGCATGAGTCAGGAATAAAGGGGTGAAGTCGAGTCTGGGAAGAACAGGGTTCATGGAGTGAAGATGTTTTAGTTTTTTCCTTGCTTCCCACCATCCTACTCCATTTTTAATTGGCAATAAATTAAATTAATCTTCCCAAATTTGAGTCTGGTGTGCCCATGAGAGTAACTGGTAAGCAATCTCCTCATGAGCTTTCTCATCTTATTTGCTCCCCTTGTCCTGCTGCAGAGGGGGATTGAGAGAGCATTTGTGGACATCTCACAGCCAGCCAAGTTTGACCCACCACAATATGGTCAGCACGGTATTCATTCAGCTATCAACATCAGATAATGAGAGATGGTGCATCTCCAACCCCACTGCCTTTGATAGAAGCATTGGCTATAACTCAGAAAAGTCCTGGAGAAAGAAAACATTGAGTTCAGCACTTTCCCCAAACAGAGGCAGTGGGCAGACTGGTTGCAGCCCCAGGGCCCTACAAGGAAGGGCCATCTGTTAATGGTGTTGTTCTAGAGCAATTGCCTTGGAAGTTCAATTACTTTCCTGGTTATGCTTATTTTAAAGTTTGGTAAGCAATAAACGCTTCAATGCCCAAGAAATACTACTGGTGCAGAAATATTCTTGGATGACAGAAGTCACTGTAGGACTGGAGACATGCAAGGAAGCATGTATTTTCACTAAGAAGGTGGGAACTTGTACTGCATTATTATGTTCAACTAGTACACAGCTAGATGAGGAAAGAATGATATTTTAGCATTCCATATTCTTATGAAATGCAGATGAAGTCAAGTGTTGTTGACACCAAGTATTTTAAGATATTTACAAGGTCTAACTTTGGTAATGATTCAGTAAACAAGGGTAATGGTGTACAAATGCAGAAACAACGTAAACACAAATGCAAGTAGAAGGGGTACTCTTAAGTATAGGGTCATTTTCATACTTGCAAGGTATGTGCAAACAGATCAAAACCTTCAGCAAGTTCTGCAAGCCCTCTAGAAATACTTTTTCTAGGAGAGGATGGAGAAAGAATATAGTAGCACCCTAACACGGTTTACCTTGTAACTCTGACCCACTGATCTAAGATTCATTTTTAAAGGGATAATCTTGTCTGGCTAAGTAGTAAGCATATGCTACCACCTGTTATTTTTATTTTTCCTTTCTCAAGTTTACCCCATCTGTGATTTTAGTGCCTCTGCTAGGGTTCTCAGATACACAAGAGTTTGCTAGTAAAAGCTGTAAGTACTTGCTGGCCATAACATTCTTTGGGAGCCTTTTTTATTTTTCAGCTTCTGAGTGTGTAAGCACTGATGTAAAACTGCCAGAGGTCCTGCTGCAGCAATCGTCTCTTCACTTGGATACCAGCAGTAGGTCCTAATGTGAACCAGAGGTAAGCAGGACAAGCGTCTCCCTGCCACAGGCGGCCAGCTCAGTGACCAGGCACATGAACTACATCTGTGATGTAAGACAGCCGAAGGACATGCCTTTCTCTCTTCCACACTGCTGGAGTATAGGAGAAAGAGGCTACTCTGCATGTTGGGCTCCCCCGTTTTTTTCCATTGAGGATACAATGCTTAGAGCCATATGTCCTGGCTGCCTTGGGGAGGAAAAAATCCATCATAGGGTGGCAGTATTTTGGGACACGTATCTGGAGTGAGAACACAAAATTAAAACCACCTCTTTTTCCAAACACTATTAGCAGTTTCTCCTTCTGTTGAAGTGCCAAAGCAAGAGATTATTGCTGGGAGACCCACGAATATTTTCTAGTTGTATACAACTAGTTTAGCCTGCTCTCCATCCCAGCTCCTCAAGTGACTGTTATTACAGTCACGTAGCTGCTGTAATTGCAAGCCCTTATCTTTCCTCCCTAATAAAGGCAGGCCCAGTAGCAGCTAGCTACTCATTCCACCTCCCACCTGCCTCCATTCACACAAGCGCTTCAGCACCTGGGGTAGCTGGTGGACAGCCTTGTGCATCTGTCCCTGGCAGCTTGCTTACCTGCCAGGCAATTGCACAAATATGCTCCCTTGGGTGCATTTCAGCTTGCACCTTTACCCACAGTTATAACAGAGCATGCATGGTAGCTGAGCTGGTTCTTGAGGGTGTCTTTACGAATAGCCACAAACAGGAATTATGGACAGAGCCAATGAGCCTTGCAGTTGTGGCTGTCTTTTGCTTGTGGGGATAAACATGTGATGTTATTATAGCTACTGTTCTCTGCCCTGCTGTGTTTTTATGGGAACATAAGGACAGCTATACTGGGCTCAGTTAGCTCTGTAAACCAAATAACTTCTGTCTGACAGTGACCAGTCACGCTATTCTCTCATATGTCCCCTCTCCTAGTGTTTCTTCTTTTGTTACATTTTTCTATACTTTTTTTCCCCTCCTGCTCCCTCTCTCCCTTAAATATTAGTCGTTTTAAAGTTGAATTTTAATATGGTGAGGAACAGTAGAAAATCCTCCAAAGTGATGTTTTTCACAAAATATGCAAAACCATTGAAAAACAGTGTGGAAATGTCAGTAGTTAGTGTCATAAAATGTTCCTCTTTTGCTAGACAACAGATTAAAGGCTGAGATTATATCATTTTCTACTGGTTCTCTCTGCATGGAGGTTAATGGATTTTATGGATCATTTTAAAAGTCCAACAGGCAACTTATAAAAGTTCTGTATAATGTTTAATGAGTAACCAGGGGTCATATTTAACAGCTGAGAAAATACAATTATACTTTTTATTAAATAAATGCAGAAAGACTCTTTTCAGTTTGAGTTTGTTGAGGTTTCTTTCACGTTTGACCTGTTCAAATGATTACCAAAGGATTTTCCTGCCTTAATCTTATTTGAGAAGTGATGCTAACTATTTCTTTAACTTGCATCATTATGTAAAGACTGAAATTACATAAAATTAAAGTGGTCAGTAGATCTGGCAATATCTTTAAAAGTTATATTTAATGATAGTGATAGTTCATTTCTACCTGAATGTATTTCACTAAATTTTGAGGTTATTTGTTAATATGATTTGTTGTCAGGCATTCAGTGTCTTGTGGAAGAACATCTTTGGGTCAGGAGCTTGTGATGTTAGCATTTGTTCTTCTCTTAACAACTATTAGCCTTGACAATTGTTAGTCATGGTAATTCTTCTCAGAATTACTCTAATTCTCATCACAATTCTGTTTGTTTTCTCTCTAAAACCAGAATTTCATCTTTTTCTTTTGGAATATTTGAGAATTTTCTACCACATTCATTTCCAAAAGAATATTAATTTTCCATAAAATGAAAACTATCATTCACGCTATAGGTTCAGTTAAGTTGCTAACTGATCAGTCTAGACAGTGCATTTCTTCTTTATCCACAGAGGAAATATGGTTTGTATGCATATCTTCCAGATTTCTCTCAGATGTGCACATTTGGTACTTGGGAATAGTTGGAGAATACAGGATAGTAAAGACTTGAGACTACATTGTCAAACAACTGCAATTTTTTCCATTGAGGATACAATCAACAACGTAATCAGTTTAGTCATAAGAGCAAGAGACAAGCATTTCTTGCTTGCCTTTTTCCAGGATCCATAGAAATAAACTGTAGACCACAACTGAAAATCACCTATTTACTTCCACAAAATAGCTTGGTGTTGAGTCTCTTGTCCCTAGTGTAAGATCATAGTTTTAGATATAGGTGTTCCTCAGACAGAGAAGAGCCTAAGGCTTTTAAAAACAGATCCACAAGAGTTGAAAGAACCAAACATTACAGTTCTTTGAGACTTAGGTTACTATTTGCAGACTGCTGAAAGACCTATTTTCTATCTGCTTCTGAATAAACTTTATTAACTCATACAAAACAAAGCACACATTTATATATTCACTGGAGCAGAGAGAGTGTGAACATCTAAGTAAATAAAAAGTGGATCAACTGTTCACAATCAGAAGTGCAATTAACACAATATGTACATATACAACCATTCAAAAATCAAGGTGAACCATCCCTCCCTCTTAGGTTATAGGGATAAAGCTCTTTCAAGTTAAAGCAATGACCCATAATGATTAGAAGAACAGTCATGGGGGTAAGTACCCAACCTGAAGACACTGAATTGCTAAGATCACCACAGGACACTCAGTCATTATCACTCGTGCAAACCATGCGAACTGTGGGAGACTGTTCCTTAACAGGTTAATAGAACTTATTACGTGGTGCAGGGATTGAAGATAGTCTAGGGATGGGGCAGAAAGACTTCTGGAATTATATAAAGTTTCTTTTGGGATGTTTAGAGGAAAGGACAAAGGCAAGGAAAGAAATATTGTGGAGGGACATACATGAGAAAATAGGAAAAATAGGAAAGTATAAATGGGGCTTGTAACATATAAGTAGGTGGTTAGTCAGTACACTTGTCACAGTAAGCCATGCTGTTGTTTATTGTAATCCATCCTATATTAAATCTAAATTGTAACTATCTTCTGTGTGAGTTCACAGCCTATTCTAAGCCCACATGTGTGACCTTCCAGTAAACTCCAAGTCAGCCTCACCAAAGAGTCAGGAAACAGGTCTGTGACTCGAGAGAGCCTGAATGTCCAAAGCCAGCCTTTGGTGGAAAGCATATGAGACAGGGCGACCAACAACCAAACCTGAAGATGAACTAGGGGTGTAGTAGGACATTAGCACTTTGAAAGACACAACGTCAGAGCCGGAGACTGAGTGAGAGGCCTAGGATTCAGGCAGGGAAATTAGGTACACTTGAAACCCACTCTGCTGTGTAAGAGACCCATGAATATGGAACTGGCTGAAAACCAAGAGAGTCAAGATGTGGGTACATGCATGTGTATGTGTCTTATGTGTGTGTATGTACAGACGTACCAGGAATACATGCTCAGCCTCTCTGCTGGCTGGACTCAAGCACAGGAAGACACTGCATCCATGGGGCTGGGATAGGAGAAATCTTGAGGTCTGAGAAGAATGAAAGTTGGCTCTACAGGACTGGGAGGGAGAGCTTCACTTGTTCCTGAAGTCCACCAGATGTAGTTTCCTCCAAAAAGAAGGGAGTTTTTCTTTATTTTTTATTTTTTCTTGCTTTCCTGCTTCATACCCACTGACTTTTTCATGATATGAGAGGCATGATATTTCAGCCATGGAACAGCATTGTATTGCCCTGAGCATAGCCGACTTGAAATGAGCTCAAGTATATCTCTAAAATGGTATGAAATCAATCCCCAACATAATGAGTTCTGAAGCAATGTTGAAGTAACATCTGAATTCCACATTCAAAAGTGACACTTTTAATTGGAACTCATTCATTCATGGCTTGAATATTATCCAAGCCTAAAAGCAGATACCTGGCTTTGAAGCCATCTGAAGAGCATTTTTGCATATTTGAAGGAAGATGCATAATACGCTTAATTATAAATAACATAAATGTGTCTCTCCTAATGGTATGTGACAGATCGACTTCCTTCTATTTATTCTGAATACATAAACACTTCAGGAAAAAAGAGAAAAGGAATGAGAGAAAGTAAGTATGAGAGTACAAAGGCAAAGCCTCAGTTCCTACACAGTTCTCACTGAGATTTAGAACAACAGAACAATTTCGGCAGGAAAGGACCTCTGAGGTGACCTGGTCTAACCACCTGTTCACAAAAAAGCCAACTCATACCAGGTTGTTCAGGCAGCATCTAGTCAAGTTTTGAATATCTCCAAAGATGCTGATTCCGCACCCTCTCTGGGCACCTATACCATCCTTGTCCACTCTCACTGTGGCAAGGGAGACTTTTTTTTCCTTGTATCTAATCAGAATTTCTAGTGTTGCAAGTTGTGTTTGATGCTTCTTGTTCTTTCCTCTGTATCTCTGGGAAAAGTTAGACTCCATCTTTACTATAACCACCCTTGGATACACATCATCTGGTCTCAGAGCTCTGGATATGTTCATTTACTTTAAGTGATCCATGACTCAGTTTTCCTCTACTGTAGATAATACTTCACTTTCCCAAACTCAGCCATTAAGCACAAGGACCTTGGAGGCCAGAGAGCAAACTGTGTCAGTAAATACTAGGGCAAAAAGAAAGGCCACAACTAATTCTTTGGGTTTGATCATTGGGTCTACATCTGAGAGCAAAATTGTCTGGTCAAGGTCACTATATTCCTATCAGGAATGGATACTGAACTCTTCTTGCTCCTCTAATTCTCCTAATTTCCGTTAAAATGTTCTGTGCCAGGAACAGAACCAGATAAGCAGATTACGGAAAAGGCAGACCTCCTCAGGCTCTGTAGTAAATGATAATTAGTGTCCCATTCCTCTTCCTTTTGGCTTTTAGCAAGCCTATGGTCTTGCTTTGAAATACATCTCAAATTTGGGAAGCAATATAGCCCAGTCAAAGAAATGCTTAGAGGCCATGTGAGTTAGATCCTTATAGGCAAGATAAGAAGTATGAATCATAATGTGCAATTCAGAAGGCACAAAGAAGTGACTCGGAATAGTTGATGACATGATTACAATGACAACAGAACAGGACAATTTGGGGTTCAAAATTCAGTCCTTCTAAAGAAGGAAGCTTTTTTTAAAAATAGCAGTTCAAGAGAATCCTCTTAAATTAGAAGACAGCTACTGATTGTTCAGCAAGGGACAAAATACTCATTGACAAAAGAGGTTCCAGAACTACATATTGTGCTAATAAGGAGGGGAATATGTACAGCTAAGAAGTTGTAGAGAATCTAAAAAGTGTGGTACTAAAACCACAGACTGTGCATTTTTTCATAAAGCAAATTTTGCTACAGCAATTTCTTTTTCTATTATTGAAGTTATTACTTAAATGGCATACAGTTGTAAATGGTGCATGTCTTATGTTGCTGGTGTATATTGACATCTATATCACTGTAACAGCATAGCCATAGTAACGACCTTTCAGTATTGTCATTTTGACTTCAATAGAAGAGACATAAATATTGTAGATGATAGCAACTATGAGATGATGAACAAAGCATAAAGAATTAATACTTCCAGGAGATATCATAGACTGTTGAGATGTACCTTTTTTGCCATTATTATTGCAAACACAAATAAAAGAAGGAAAACTAAATTTTAGGGAAGAAGAAAAATAGTGAAAATTCAGTAAACATTTTTGAATTCTTATGTATGTGGCTGTCACGGGTTAAGGCTGGGCCGGCCACTACACATGGACAGATGCTCTCTAACCCCCTCTCCTTATCCAAACTGGAAGGAAACGGGAATGGATTGGGAAAAAAAAAAAAATTGAAACAGCTTTAATGAATAAGGAAATAATAAGAGCAGGCGACACCAAGGAAGCCCCAGGCTCAGCAGCAGAGGGGAGCTGGGTACGGGAGTTGAATTCGAGACATCAGGATCCGGATCAAAAGCAGAAGAATGAATGGAGGCCTCCTCAGGTGCCAGCCATTGCAGAAAAGAAAAGAGGAAGAAGACCTAAACCTTCATGATCCCTCAGTTTCATACTGAATATGACACACATGGAATGGAACACTCCTGTTGGCCACTCGCTGGAGGTGCAACCTTCCTTGTAACCCCTCTTACTACCCGGCACCCCCAGCGTGGCACACAAGAGCCAGCAGTAGCCTTGGTCACTATAGGAATAAGTATCAGCAAGAGCCTTTTTGCATCCCAGTCCCAGGTAGTAACTGTGAACATCAGGTGTTATCACTGCCAGTAGCAGACACTGTCTGCAGAAACATGCTGCTAACTTCACAATGTACAGCCTCTGAGAAGACACTAGCTGGGAAGTAAAAATCACTGAACAGAACTGGTGCTGTTTAGCTCAAACCAGGACAGTGGTAAAATTCACATAACAATGTAAGCAACGTGAAGATTCCTACCTACTAGACTGAACTTGGATTAGATTTATACTTGAAAACATAATCTAAATCATACTATCTCAGTGCTAATGTGTATTTCAGCTATAGTCAAACAATCTTCATTTTATTGTCATCACAGTCGAAACAAGCACTTCCTTGTCTTTCAGATGGATGATCTTTAATATATTTTTGAAACTCACATTGAAATAGGTGTCTAAATAGAAATTATGTGATTATTTGGTTGTAGGAACACAGGATGCTACTGATGACTTTGAGGTCATTGAAATGTTTTCATTTTTCCTCAGGAAACAGGAAGAATTCACAGCTGGAGGGTGGCAGTGACACTCAATACTGCTTAGGGCACTGTGGCGGCTGTGACTCATTATCAACAGTTTAGTGCTGCATCACTGCTGTGACAGATGATTTTAAATTGTTTTGTGTGACATTGATTGCAAAGAGGAAAGGAAGCAGTACAGTTTCTGCTGTTTCTTTAAGTTCACTACACGATCAGGAAGAGGCAAAATTTTGCTATGGTCCTGTGTCCTTGCTAAAGTTGCATACACACCAGTGTAAAAATAGGATTAGAAATCAACATCTCTCCTAATGGGCGGTGAAGAACATCGTTTTCATGACGCCATTTCTCTCCTGCTCTGTTTTGAGATTGAGAGGCTGTGCCTGTATGTCACTCTGTTGGTCCTGAGAAGTAATGCCATGGCAAAGGATCTGCTTGAGTTGTGACCACGTCCCAAGCAGTGATTTGGTTGGCAAAGCAGTTCTGATGCATGTCAAACTAGGGGGTTTTGGAAAGAATTATACAGGGTGGTCTGTTTCAAGGGGCATCAAGTCTAGTCAAAATCCTAAAACTAGCTTACCCAATGACTGATTTTTTCAACTGTTTTAAGTTTATGCATAGTAGGGCAGATCAAGGAATAAACATGGCTATAGCAGGTTGCTATACTTATCGCTATTTTTGATTCAATATATATATATTATGATATTTCAGAAAGTATTTAAGTTAAGGATATGGTGATGTTTTCAAAAGCAGTTTGTCACTCAACTCTTACTGAAAGCAAATACTTAAATATGTGACCATACGTTCCAAGAAAGTCATTGTGAGGTTTTTCTCATGTAATCGTAAATAGCTCTCATCTCAGCTGTAATAATCTGGTGGATTTAGTGGAAGGCATCCCTGCCTATGGCAGCAGGGTTAGAACAGGTCAATCTGTAACGTCCCCACCAACCCAAACTGTTTTATGATTCTATTATTCTATGATTCTATGACCTAGATACCACGTGTCCCTGGCAGTCCACCAGAGCCATGGCATCACTTACAATCCTGTGTTTACTATCAGGGATGGGATGAGCTTCTCTGTGGGCGTGTTGTTACTCATCTTTACTACTGCGTTCATGAAGCTTTGTTTTATAACATCATCAGAATCCGTTGCTGTTCAGACCACATGCCTATAATACATTCATTCTTGTGTATGCTGTTTCTTCTCCACTTGCATTAAAAAAAAAACCCATTTATTTCCACTGTTTATCCTGTCCCTATCAAAATACTTAATTACATTCATGAAAATCTCAGATTCACCCTTGACATGCCTACCCTTGACATTGCAAGCAGATCCCTCATTTTGAAGATCACCTGTGTGAAAGCGCCTACATATAAAGCAATTTTAATTCTAAGTTTCACTTCTTTTTTAGCACTGACTTCCTACTTTAAAAAAAAAACGGAGTTGAAAAACCCACAGCAGGCATAAAATGGCTTAGATTATTTAAGACAAGATGATGGGAAGAAGCAAAGACTGAGCAAAGTAGAGGAGCATCATTACAGCATATTAAATTCAGCATAGGTAACACCAACTATTGCAGGCATATAGAAGCAACTGGTATACTCAGCATGAAGATCTAAATACCACTATGGTCAGCTCAGAGCTGGTCAAAAAAACAAGTTTACATACTAGGCACAAGTTAATGTACAAGTTAATGTCCCATGTTTTCCCTAAGAAATGCATAAAAAAGAATGACCTCGGGTTTCTAATGCCATTTTATAGCTGAACAGCAATTTATATATGCATATGACCAGTTCTAAATTACATCTAAAGGAACTTCACATTGTATGTATGTGTACATGTGTTCTTTAAAAATTATATTCAAGCTTAACTGCAAACTCTTGTTAACTTTACAGTTGTGTCTGATGTGGACTGTGAGAAAAAATATACTTTATGCAAGCAATTTCACAGCAGGTTTTCCGTGTTATGTAAAAATCCACCGTGGGTCCTTTATGACTCTTCTGCTTAATCTTTACTCAGTTTGGCTGATAGAGTCTAGTGTTTCGCCAACTGAGAATGCTTAGTTATCCACTTCATCATTTTTCATTACTGTCAGTGCTTGGTTAACATCCATACAGGTGTTTTCTACTGAACCAAGAATAGCACATTTTCCTCAGAGCAAGCAACAGCACATCTTTCTCTTAGCAAGTTTAAGACACCATAATAAGACCATTAAAAGAAAAACAAACAAATGGCTATTTTCTTCGTAGTATAAAGACTGTGGAAACATAATAATGTAAAGCACCCTCATTCCATCTTTCCTCCCATGCTGTTTAATTTTTGTACCTCTTGTTGTTGTAGGCAGTATTTGGTCTGAAAAATCAACAGGGATTATCCAGCCATTCCAGACACTCATTTTCCAGAAACTATCTACTTGCCATTAGCTCTCTCACTACAACTGCTTGATGAAGGCCATAACAACAGTTAAGTTTATGATTCCCAGCAATGTGAGGGATTTGGGATGTGAATAAATTACAATACAGATATGTCAAAACTGCGACTCTGTACAGCGAGCCACAGCATTTATGCTCCATTAGTATGTCTTGTTTATAGATGTTTGTCTCCGTTTAATGTGCAACTTTAAAACACAAATATCGTTTAGGGTTCTTGTTGCTGTTTGAAGCAGCTTAGTTTTTTACTACTAAAAGTAATACTGGCTAAAAATCTTACTGGCACTTATTTTGTTCTGTCCTTTCAGCAAGAAAAAATGTTAATGACAGTGTTACTTGGTAGTTTTACAATATCATTTAAATTTTGACTGAAATCATGAACACTAATGGCATCTTTTAAATTTTATTTTAATTTATTTTTTATTTTGATTTGGTTTGGTTTATTTGATTTTTTTGCTACATGGTTTGGTTTCCTGTATTTCTTTCACTTGGTGCAAATTATTTGGACCTCGTTTCTAGGATTTAGGGCTCCTGTGCTGAATGATTTTCAGGGCTGAAGCAGTTCTCTTTCACATGGGTATAGATCAAGAGCAGCTCCACCAATATGAGTAGATTTATATTCCAGAAAGCAGCTTTGGATCATGTGGCATTTTGTAGTCAACTACTTTCTCCTGATGGCTGTTAAGAAGTGCAAAGGCAAGAATAAAATAGCACACCATGCACTGAAGCCAACACTGTTTCATGTAGCAGGTCTTGATCTGTCCATGTGCCCAACAAGCCTGATTCCCTGGCAGAGGTGTACAAGGGTTCAAATTTTGCCTCCAGTCTCATGGCATATATTTACAGCTCAAATCCTTCTTGCATTGCAGTATGAAGGGGAAAACTCTGACTGACTTCAAAGCAAGCATGACTAGACCTTGGGGTAAAGCTAAACTCGACAAGCGATATGTATTCCTAGAGTGACTCAACTGGGTATGTCTCACCAGAGACTTTTCAATCCTAAACTTTTCAAAACCAGAGTAAAGTTTCATTTTTAAGAGACTCTAAATCCCATGTTCTCTATAAGGCCTGGGAGCCCATATCTCACAGGCAGTGTAACTGCCTGCACAAAAAGACACACATCACTTAGATCCCCATCATCTCTCCAACTCTCAGACAGACTTGCAGAGTATGTAGCTTGCCTCGGGAAGTAGATCAGAGATTTCAGCTCCACATCAGACACTTGAATAAATATGGACATACTCAGCATGAGAAAGCAGTGGGTATGGAGAGTATGACATTTGCAGTTCATCACTGAATAACTGGACACGAACCTCTGCTTTAGCTGATACTGTCACACATGCAGAGCTCTCCTTTCCCGTTCCCTACTTAGGTAGTGATTATAATCATTCTCACAGCCTATTGTGAAAAGTTGAAAGCCAGACTTAATCTCTGGACATGACCTTATAACTTCAGAAATAGGTGCAAAAAAACAAAAGGGAGAGATGAGAAAGAAACAAAGAAAATGAGCAAACCCAGCTTTGTAAACTGCAAAAGTAAGAGACCTAGTGAAGTAGGAGGTGACAAATGATATGATAGTAACTTAAAGACATGGAGTAAAATCACAAAATTGATAGAATCAGGGTATCAGACCTTCAAAGATAGGTTTTGCCAGACTGACCTGACAACTTTTCTGGTAAGATGACTGAAATTTCTGGAGTGGGGAAATGCAGTAGGTCTCATCAATCTGTGCTTCAACAAGGCACCTGACATAGGGACATACAGGAAACAGTTCAGCTGGAGGAGATGGAGATGAATATAAGGTTTATAACAATCATTTAAAACTGCCTGATAAGGAGGCAGTAACGCTTATGCTGAAAGCAGACTACTGGTGTTAGATAAAGGTTCACAATCATGAAGAATCTGCCCTTAAAATCATTTACATTTTTGTTAGAAACCTCAGCACAAAAAAAAACAGGTGTATGCTAAGAAAGTTGGACATGAACATAAAGTTAAGAAATTTTGCCTGTGCAGAAGAGGATAAGGACATCATACTGTGAAATGTAGATTGGCTTTAAATTTGGGTGATCTGGAATAATAGAATTACACTGAAATTCACATAAGGAATAATAAAAATAGTATCTGCTATAAGCAGAAATCTCAAAAGTTGGAAATTATAATGGAGAAGAAGTTACCGTATGTGTAATTTGTGTCACTTACGGTCCTAATCAATGAACCCTAACTGAAACAAATGAATGGAGAAAGGCACTCTGTTCCCCTGACCACGCCAGTCTATAAAGTAGACTGACTTGTTAGCAAAATAGAGAGGATGTAACTGTTCTCTGTGAACATTTCTATAGTAGCGTACCTAGCCCGGAAAAGAACACTTCTGAATAATTGTGAAATGTCTTTGAGTAGCTACAACCTTGAATGGATCTTAAACATCTCTTGCCTTCTGTATTCAGCTGCTTCTTTTACAGAGATCAGTTCTGGCTTCAAATGTCACAAACCTTTCTACCTGCCAAACAGAGCAGTGCTTGCTTTCAGTCCAAAAGGGGAGCTGTGCAATAGCTAACACTGTGAGTCCCACAGCAGTGCTGCTTTTCTTGTTCAAGAAATTACAGCACCTGAACATTTTCATCTTTATCTTGGCCTCTCATCAGGTTAAGAAATCTGTCTGAGCTAATATTGAGTGGTCTGCTCATTATACCAAATAGACACCATCTGTTCCTTCACAGGTTGTTACTAGTAGTTAACCTTTGGAGATGCAGAAACTCTGCTGCTATGGTGGTTCTTTTAGCCTTAGCACCTGTCCAATACACCTGACTAACCATGTTTTGAACATGAAAAAAATCATCCAAACCTGAGGTGCATTGCTGCCCAACTGCCAGCTATAACGAGTGTTCTTTGCAGTAAGATGCAGAGTCCAAAAAAGGCACAATCTATTTAGAGACTATTATATTAGGAAATGTAGACACATTAGTGGGGAAGAAGTAGGAATAAAAGCAATTCAACAGCTGAACGGGACTGAAAAAAACCCTGCTTTTGATTTTAGGAATATTGGATACCTTTATTTTGTTTTGGTCAGGAATCACTTTTGAGAATTTATCAGAGCAAAGAACCCATAACTGAGAGGAATAAGCCTTATTTTCTCTACCCAGATAAGACTTCCTGATACTTCTAAATTTCCAGATTTGCCTTGATGTAGAAGGTCTGATTTGGGCAAAGGAAATAGCAGTGCAGAAGGGGGAATAGGGATGAATACCAAATTGACAATGAAGACCTCCTCTTAAGTCATTTCACACATTGAACTTTCTCTGAGTTCAAGTTTCTCAGCAGAAAGTCCTTTCTTTGCCTCCAGTGAATTTAAATATCTGAGTATGAACTCTCTTACTCTGTTATTTCTTTTTAGTTTATTGTCCAACTGTATCTTACCCATTGTTTTTAATTCATTGGAGTAACATGAAACTGTTGATGACTAAGGATTTAATCCGTAATTCATGTAATTTTCTTGTGAAAATATGTGGTTTCAAGTTTCTTGCAGTTTCCTTTTTTAAGTGTATATTTTATTTATGTTCATAAACATATATCACACTGCATATGAACAGGTTATTTTCCTCAAAAATGCACATAAAACCAAATATTCTCAAGTATAAATATTCATGTAAGTAATTTACTCCTAAACTCAAGCCTTTGGAAAAGTTAAACTTCTTATTATGCCCTTGAACATATTCCTGGTTCTGTCAAATATTTATATAAAGGTTGAATCAAGCACAATCAAGGGCTTTACAATTAGAAAAATCTGCAGCAACCACCTGGTGCTGAAATTTGGAACATTATTTCCGTTATATTATAATTTCATTAGTGACAGTCCTTTAGGTATTTAACACCAATACAGCTCTTCACAGACTGAAGTGAACATGTTGAAATTTTTCCAGAAAACAATACAGAGCTCATTCGTCTGGGAAAGAACTGAGATAATATTTTGTATCTAATATGATTAAGTAAATAAGCAACTGTGATTCTGTGAGTTGTAACATCTTCTTGGGCCTCAGGGTTAGCCCAGTGTAGAGCAGATTGCTGTGCTCTGATCTGATAAGGAGGCTTAGATAATTGTAATGGTAAAATAATTTTTTTGAGAGGGCCATTAGTAAGTACCTAGCCTGACACAAATGTAAGATGGCATTCTTGCATGATTGTGCCATCTGAGATCTTCAAGTCATCAAAGGATCCAAGAACAG
Source organism: Apaloderma vittatum (assembly GCF_000703405.1). Lineage (NCBI taxonomy): Eukaryota > Metazoa > Chordata > Aves > Trogoniformes > Trogonidae > Apaloderma > Apaloderma vittatum. The sequence goes on along the minus strand of NW_009721558.1, from coordinate 17,435 downwards.
CTCAGACTGAAGGGCTTTGGAATGAGAAATTGGAAAAGTGTATTGCTCATGGGCAGAAAAAATATCTTGCCAAAACCTTAATCACTTTCTTTCACCTCACTGCTGATGATTTACCTTGTATTCCAGCTCTCTTACAACCATTCACATCCTCATATCTAAAGAACAGTGTAATTTGAGAGATATTGCGTTTTGTTTCTGCACAGCTTTCCTGAAGTCATACCCTCCTCTAGCAATTTCAGGGAAAAAATATACTTGCTTATAAACAGCTAGACACCTACCCCAATAAAAAACAACACTACTCTTTCCACAATACGGCCAAAGTTATGTAAGCTGGAATTTCTTCAGTAGAAACTGAAGGGAACAACATAATCCAAATGATGTTTCTTGTAAGAAAAACTTTAGTGAAAAAAAAATTTAATGGAGTTCAAAGAGGAAAGTCTCACTATTGGGTCAGGAGAGGAAGTAGGCTTTGAGGATGTTTGGACTTTGCAACTTTTCCATTTCTGACAAGTGTGAGAGGATGGGGATGCTGTACACAGGGACAGGAATCCCTTTGGAGGATTATTTTTATATTGATACAAAGAGTATCTCAGACCGTACCAGGCTCAAAGACACTCCCAAAGCTACCAATCCTTAGGTTTCTGTACTTTGGTCTTGCCATTTGATACAAATTAGAGTTTATAAGGAGGAATGGAGGAATGGTTTCTCAATGGAGGTTTCTCAAAACTATTTCAAGCTTCTTCATACCTTACAGAGTATCTTTTCTTTGGTTTTTAAAAACGTCAATAATATCAGAAATGCACATATAGTGTCTTAAATAGGTCCTAGTTTTGCTTAGTGGCAGTACAAAGAGGTTTGATTTGAAGCATCTCGTAGCAGTTGATAATAAAATGATACCTGAAGTGGCATAGCATACCCCTGTTGTGCTTTCCACTACGAGGGTAAACTGGGACAGCTATTGCCCTCACAGTAGGGATTTGCTCTCCAACCTCTTCTGAAAACAAAGTGGTGAAGAGGCCAAAAATATATCCTCGATTAATGGGACCAGGTTGTAAACATCAGAGGCCTTCGGCTGATGTGGGTGTGCAACAGTGTGATCAAAATGAACGGTGACTATTCACCTTTTTGTCTATAACTAATGCCTCTCAGCTACATCTGCAGACCATGGTGCTCAGAGACCTTTAAGTGTGAAGTCTTCAGCACTCTGACAATACCAACAATCAGAAAATCTAGCAGCACCTTTTCCTGTTAAAAGATCAAACGTAATGCTCTCTAGAAAGCATATGACAACTTTGAGAAAACATGTAAATCATAACAGAACAAAATATGAACCAGAATGAGCTATTGGGGGTAGTTTACGCTTAAGGCATTTTAAAAGGATCATTGTCTCAGACTTTGATTGTCAGGTATAAAATGCTACTGCTGACGGAAATTCCCCTTTTAACTTTAATAGCTATGGTATTTCATACAGCTCAAAATTTCTACACAGTTCTGTAGGCACCAGCTGATATGTATTTTGTCTCTTATGCATGTCACTATCTTAGTTCCTTACTTTCTAAATCTAAGTGAAAATGTGACCTTTTCTTGATTATTTCTGGTGACATGTTTTGATTTCTCTTGTCTTTCTGTCTCACTCCTCACAACACTTCTTTTAATTATGTGTATACATCATACATAACTTTAAAATCTTTTCTCGTTATTCTGTACGGACACTTTTTCCTGAGATATCTCCACCGCCTTTCCCATTTTCACCCTTTTAATTCTATTGAACCTCATCACTGCTGCTTTTCACGTTTTGTCTTTACCATTCTATTTATAAAGCTAATAAAATACCAAGGAATCATGCTGACCTTTCCAGGTAATCAATAGTAAGGATAGTCAGCTATCAGCAAATATTTTTTCAGACAATAATTATATAGGAGAGTGACAGTTCCTCATTCATTACCTTAAGCAGATGTCTGGGGGAGGAAATAGAAATACCTTAAGTACCTGAGATTTTGCTTCGGAAACATAATTTTTGACACATAGTCATTAACTGGGCTTGGTTGTGGATAGCGTCTGCTTTAAAGCAGAGTGTTGGCACTATTAGCACAAAGTGGTCCATTCTGTCAACTTTTTCTCGGCATAATTGCTCCACGGATGACAAATGACTATTCAAACTAGCAGCACAATGGTTTATTGTCTTTTTGCAATGGAGGCACTCCACCTAAATTAAAAGTGAAATAATGCTATTGGTTTTCCAGCTTATTAGCAAAAGAGCAAAGAGAGTTTGGGCTGAGAGGAAATGCCTACTGTTCAGTCCAGAGACTGAAGTGTTTGGGGAGGACACTGGTGTAGAGGGAATTCTACTGAAGAGATGAAAATTTCAGAGCAGGAAGCAAGGGGTTTAAAATAGGCTCTCCCAGTGGGTAATTTTTAAGGTTAAAAGAAACCACTGGTTCTTCCTATAGACTTCTTTTATTTGTCTATAAATAAAAATAATGCAGGAAGAATAATATTCAGCCAGCTGGTGTCCTCAGATGCTCCCTAGAGTAGAGCAGAAAGATAAATAATTATTGACAAATAAGTAGTAAACTACGATTACTACAGAGAGAATGTAATACTTCACAAATATAAATGCTCTATATTTGGGAGTCTGGAGCGTGAGGGGGAGGACATAAAAATGTGCCAAGTGAAAAAATAGAAGACTATTAAGAAAAATGGTATTAAATTTCAGAAGAGTCTCGTCCTTTGAATCTTAAATCAACAAGCCTTCATTTCTATTTCTCTTTAATCTTTTTTAATTTTTACTAGGCTTTTCTAACTCCAAAGCTGACTCTCTTCTAGATGACTATATATTCCACCTCAACAGTTTCTAAATTTAGCTCTAGTTGAAAATCAGACATGTTTCATCTTGAGGAAAGAGGAGATGCAGGAGTTGCTTCAGAAATCCTAATCTCTGGCCATAATAATTGATAATGATATAAATATTTCTGTTGTAATGCAAGTTTTACCTGTAAGTTGCCTCTTATACACAGAGCTCCTTTGCCAGGGATGTGAATCCCTCTGCTAATACAGGGGTTGATTCCTGCTTGGCAAGATCTTTAAAAGAACGTGAATACAAGAAACATGAGAAAGCCAGCGAACCTTCTTCATTTTCAGCCATTGAACGGAGAACTGTGAAATTATTATTTGAAACACTCAGTACCTGAAACACATAACTTAGTTTACCTGCACTGTAAGGTAATTCTGATATCTGAACAAAGGTTATCAGGAAAATAGGTTCTTCTGTACAAACAATCAGTGAAAGTTTTTGCACTGGTCATGAACCAAATTAGTAAGTATCATTTCAACAAACTAAATATCTTCAAAGAATACCTGTAAATTTGAGCTTATCACAAAGCAGAGCTCCCTTTATAGTTAGTGTAGAGAAGTATGTACTTGTAGGCATGAGTCATCTGATCTAGTTTAGGAATTTTCTCCATAGGTCCATACAGGAGCCTGGTACAGCAAGTCTACATGCAGATGTCCACAACACCTACAACTAGAATTACTCTAAATAGATTTAGCCAGAAATGCCAATAAAAGGAAATAATATGCTGTCTAATGTCTTATAACTTGTATACAGAGCGTAAATCAAATTTAAGATAAGAATTATGTAAGCAACCTCATGCGTTTTGATGAGACACACAGGTCATTAAAAAGAGTAAGTCACAAAGATGTGCTGTCCTTAACACATGTCAATGTGATTGCAAAACAAAGAGGTTTGCTTTTCTTTAGAAGCTGCAATAAATAGATGTTGAAATACACACAGGGACTGAATGGAAGGATCATATTTTGGCAGCAGCACCCAAACTATAAACTATAAATTACAGCTGGAACTTGCACAGTTCATCTCAATGAACAAAACAAACATGACTCGTTCTGAATTCAGGGTGTTTAACACATGCGCAAAAAGCATCTATGCAGAATACTTAGAATACTTACAGTAAATCCAGTACATCTGTCATTTATTCTCTCCTATGTCTTTGCTGTGCAAATGCTTTCTAGTCCATGCAGGTCATCTGCACCAGATGTAGTCATCTGATTGGTTAGACTCTTTACGTATATATTCATGCTGTATGCCCACGTACCACTTAGACTGCTGTCAAATACGCTGTCAAAAATCATACTTTTTCACCCAGGCTAAATTTCTGTGCCATTAAGGTGGTACACAATAACCATAAATAAATGAATCTGAACAAGTTCCTTTAAAAACACTGAAAACCAAGAAAGCAATTCACATTTGAGCCGAATACATATACTTTCACTAATAACAGACACACCAAAACCTACTCCAATGGGATATTCGCTGTTCATACAGCACAATTATTTCTGAGGTAAGCAGGCTTTTTCTCCCACTCTCCAAAAGCTCAGAGAATTCACCACCTCCTAAAAAGGCAAAATGCACTGTGAAAGTGTCATGAGGAGGGAATGAAAAGAGATTTTCTGTTCAATATTTTTTCATTTCATTTTTTGTTGATGACATTTCTTTAAACTGTTTTGCTCAGATACTGTTTGTGGTTCCACCATTGCACTCAGAGACAGATCGAGAGATAATCGTAATTGGAAGAATTCTGAATTTTGAAAGAAGCAGGAGTGTTGTGCCTTTTCTTTTAATTAAAGTCAAAAGACAGATATCTAAGTATAAAGTCAAGACTAGTAATCTGCAATCTTTTGTTATTTTATGCTGCTGTCTCTAGTCTGAACACTCAGTTCTCAACAGAGAAATACTCTCACTGAAGAAAGGACTACTGCAGCAGTTTCTGGTTTCATATTATGGATTTTTTTCTGTCTGTTTTACAAGTTTTATCCCCTTGTCCATCCTACACATACAAGTACCATTTAAGAGCAAACCCCAGTAAGACTGTCACTTCATAGAATCATAGAATTGTCGGGGTTGGAAGGGACCTTAAATATCATCTAGTTCCAACCCCTCCACCATGGGCAGGGACATCCCCCACTAGATCAGGCTGCCCATAGCCCCGTCCAGCCTGGCCTTAAAAACTTCCGGGGACGGGGCTTCCACCACCTCTCTGGGCAACCTGTGCCAGTGTATCACCACTCTCATGGTGAAGAACTTCTTCCTAACGTCCAATCTGAAATGATCCATCTCTAGCTTCAATCCATTCCCCCTAGTCCTATCACTACCTGACATCTTAAAAAGCCCCTCACCAGCTTTCTTGTAGGCCCCTTGAGATACTGGAAGGCCACAATAAGGTCTCCTAGGAACCTTCTTTTCTGCAGACTGAACAACCCCAACTCTCTCAGTCTGTCTTCATAGGAGAGGTGCTCCAGCCCTCTAATCATCCTTGTGGCCCTTCTCTGGGCACGTTCCAGCATGTCCATATCTTTCTTGTGCTGTGGGCTCCAGAACTGGATGCAGCACTCCAGGTGGGGTCTCACAAGACTGGAGTGGAGGGGGAGAATCACCTCCCTTGACCACGCACCTTTTGATGCAGCCCAGGATACGATTGATTTTCTGGGCTGCAAGTGCACACTGACAGCTCATGTTGAGCTTCTCATCTACCAGTACTCTCAAGTCCTTTTCTTCAGGGCTGCTCTCAAGCCGGTCACTGCCCAGACTATATTGGTCCTTGGGATTGTCTCAACCCGGATGGAGGACCTTGCACTTGCTCTTGTCGGACTTCATGAGGTTGGCCTGGGCCCAGCTCTCCAGCACTTTTTCTACAAATGCAGAATTTCACTTGAAAGTTATTTCTAATCAGCTTCACAATGTGATCTCCAGATTCACCTGGATAAAGTACTTTGTGCTAACCTCTTAGCAGAGCAAGCAGATTTGCATCCATCTGTACTGGATGCTCCCCCTATCCTTTGTGTGAGCAGAGTTGGGAATCAGAAACCTTAGTCTGCTTTCACTCTGAAGTATGAACTTCCTGTGGTGAGGACAGCAGAAGCTGTTGTACCACAATGTTTCATAGTGGGCTTGGTTTGTCTGTCACATTCCAATCCAGAGACTTGCTTTAATATCTATATTTTATATATCAACCATGTCACGGGTTTCCCTCCCAGGGGCTCATTTTTGAACTTGAGAAGGCTCCACTCCATCCCAACCTCTGCCTGGTTTTCAGGCCAAAGCATCTTATCAGACTGCCAAAATGTCCCAATCTGAGCTCCTGTTGAGTGGTCTCACCATCCTCCCACCTGCATGGCTGAAGACATTGTCTCCTGTGGTAAGACTTGAGCAAGATGAGACATCCTCTCCAGGCAATCAAGCCAACAGCAAGCCTGCTCAGTTTTTCCACAGTGTTTGCCACAATGCACTGAAATAACCCCCTTTGCTCTCAAATCAAAGGCTATATAGATGTCTGTGTGGTGAGATAAAATCTTTGCTTCTCAGAAATGCAGAAAATTGCTCTGATCTAGTAATGAGGACAATGGCACCCAAGGCAGCATCTCTGCACTGTGATGAAAGCCGGCTTGGGAATCTTTAACATGGCACCGCAATATAGTATGTGGATCATAAGAGTCTATCTGGGCTCAGTACAGATCCCTTTTCCACTGCTCTTCTACTACACCTACAGCAAAACAAAACTTCCATAAACACTCTTGCTCCCCTGCACAGCCCTATCAGGCAGATGACAGGATAATTTTTATTTGTTTCTATATTTCTAACTCTTGAGGAATATTTGTTTTTCTTAAAAATTTAGGACTAAATTTTCAGGTGTCTTCTGATATTTATTCTGCCTTGTTCAAAATTATGTTTCAGATTACATGCTTTTTATTTATTTTTCAACATGGTACACTCAAATACATTAAATTAATGTAGTTGTCATAGAGTATTACAGATTCTTAAGCCTTGTTAAAAACTATTTTAATCATATTTTTCCTTAATCTTCAACTAAAAATCTGCTCTCCAAATTATAATTTTATCAAAATTTAGACTTGAGTACAATATTTAATTGAGAAGGAGAGAAGAAAGCTTAAAAATAACTAGGGCAGAGAAACTGAGGTAAAACACTGTTGTGTTTTGCTCATAGGATGTTTCTAAGACTGAATCACTCTCAGTCCACCTCTGAGGTTCTACCTGAGATATCACATAGCTTGTAGCAGAATCAGAAAACCTGGAAATCAGGAATGTATTTATCTGGTCTCTCATACTATGGGTTTCTGCATCCTGGACAATGGCCTGAATGGCTGGCTCTGAACTGCAGATTATGAAAAACTGTGAGACTTTTACAGGTCATTTCTGCAGCAGAAAAAAAATCACACAGAGTGCCTTTACACATGAACTCCATATAAGCATGTCAAATATATGTAATATATGGAGAGGTATATACAACAACTGCAGTAGACAAGTGTCTAATCACACATTGGGTGACTGGAAATGAAAGTTCAAAGGATTTAGGAGTCAGAAGAAAAGCATATAAGCAGTATAAAGATATGACTAGTGGAGCGACTTCTATGCAGTATATTTTTCAATGGTATCTCAGTTATTTGGTGCTTCACAAGAAGAGTTTTCCCAAGCTCTTTCTTCCTCATTTGAATCTTTTTGGTTTTATACAGCCTGGGGGACTGGGTGGTAATTTCTTCTTTTAGGGAGAGAAGCTTGTATAGGGAAACCAGTGCAGAAAACTACAACAAATACCTTACCATCTCTCCTGATATGATAGGAAAATCGATATGTTGAAATCTTAGTTACCAGAGAGAAATAGAGCATCAGGAGGAAGACAGCTGCTAAAATGGTCTATACATCAAATGAAGTGCACTGGATTTAAGGCCTGAGAAGCAATATTCCACCAGTCTTGTGAGATGTCTTGTTATTTTAATTTTTCAAGCAGGCATGGCCTCTTAATGGACTTTTAAGTTATGCCTCTAGTCTCTGGCAGTCTCTCTTGATGGACAGCAGCAAGAAAAGAAAACACCATTTACATATCTGTTTTGGAAAGGTATAGTATAAAAGAGCCTGCTAGTGTCTAGATATATTAAGTGCTGTAAATAGCAACTGTGGGTTCCTGAGTGAACAGACAGAAGGCCATTTCCATCTCCTAAATCAGGTATGGCTACAGAGCATGGATTGAGCAAACACTGAGAAAAGTTCAGTGACAAAAGTAAAGCAGGATATAACAGGTTTTGGTTCCAGCTTTCCTACTGTTTAAATGCACAGTACACATGACCAGTCTTCAAAAGCCAGTCTGTACAACTCCCCAAATGCTGCCACCTGTAAGTGTGCAACAGCTTGGATTAAATCAGAGTTGCAAATCTGAACTTCGTTTGCAGTCAAGGATGTGTGTCAGAGAAATATTATATAGTTACCTTAAAAGGGTACAATTTGGTGTAGTAGATGAAACTATCAAGGCTTTCAAACTTCATACACAACTTCAGGAAGAACAGTGCTGGCATTTACGTTCACAGAGAAGTCTGATATTCATACCTGGGAGGCCAAACACTGAATGAAAGGGAACCATCAGCACACACACACACACACACACACAGAAGTTTTCACTAACCTCTCCACTCCTAATGTATGAAACTATTCCACCCTGTGGTAAATAAAATTCTGCTATAGAAATTGCTAGCTGCCATCCAGCAGTGTTTTATCCCTTTGTTCAGGGCCATTTTCAATCTTTTTCTTTAAGATGGGAGAGCTCACTGAGTAAATGGGCAATAAATACTACATAGTCCTGTCTGTTGGGAGAGCCTGGAAAAACCATTAAGCCTTGCTACACTGCTCTGAAAACAAAAAAGACTAAATGAAGACTGTTTACAAGGGCATGTAGTGATAGTTAAGATAGGATAGATATAGTTAAGAAGTTAGGAAGAAGTTTTTTACTATGAGGGTGCTGAAACACTGTCACAGGTTACTCAGAGAGGTTGTGGAGGCCCATCACTGGAGACATTCAAGGTCAGGCTTGATGGGCTCTGAACAGCCTGATCTAGTTAAAGTTGTCCCTGCTCACTGCAGGGGGATTGGACTAGATGACCTTTAAATGTCCCTTCCAACCCAACACATTCTATGATTCTATGAAGTACCACACAATTCTAGATGTTCCCCTCAGTCTTGGCAGCCTTCCTTCTTAAGATAGCAATGGGCTGGCAGGAAAACAGAAAAGGGTGTGATGGTTTTTAGCCAAATATTCTTTGGCAAGTGTTAGAGTCTTTATGGAATCGAAAGTAATAGGAAAATGGAGAGAAAGGCACAGGGGAGACTGTGACCATGCCAAAGCTTTTGTACTATACTTTGTGTTTTTATTAGAAAACTATTTGGTAAGTTGACAGTATTACCATTTATTACTCTAATATATATTTTGCACTGCGTAAAAGCTTCCTCCTCTCTTCTCTTTCTCCAGTAACCTCAGCCAGACTGTCTGGCGCAGTGCATCTGCTACGTACTGTGTTACAGATACGATTTTCCTGCTCTAGGGGAGTTTACCCTGGCATGCAGGTTTTCACCTGCTCAGCTGGAGATCCACAGACTAAACCTTCTTTTCTACTGGCACAGATGGAAAAAGGAAAAAATCTGTTTCTGGCTATGTTTTCTAAACACTCAAGGCTTTGCAATATCACTACCCTGGAGATACAAAAAAATCAATCAATCACATGCTGAATATTGAATTTTCTTTAAAATAGTTTTATGCTTTTAGCTAAGCTTCTCAAGGAAGTGAAAATAGCATCTGCTTGCCTTTTTCTCTGTAAGCCTCTCAGTATCCTTCCCCATAGCTGCTGAAGCTGTTAGCTGATTTCAACAAATCTACCAGACGAGTACAGTCTCAAAGGAAATATTGTCATGACACAGAGTGTTGCACAGGGGAGAGTAGCACAAATTAGTGACTCATCTAACATAAATTTTGCCACACAGATTCAATAATTACCTATTTTCTTTGCCTTGGTAGCAACAGCATTTACCATTTACGCACCGACAAGATGAGCTGCATAAATGCAACCTGGAAGCACCCACGTCCCCGGGGTCTTGCTCAGGTGTCACCAGCTCTAAGTTAAATCTTAGAGAACAAAAGAAGCTGCTAAGGAGGTAAGGGACATGGTAGTGGGCCTGGCTGGACTGCAAGAAGGCAAAGGTGTTCCCATTCAAGGGCAGGGGAGCAGGGACAAGGGGTTGACAAGATGTAAAAAGAGGATAAATGACATATATCCACAGGAATTGTGTTTTCATAATGCCATTTTTCATTTAAAAAAAAAATGTTTTGTAGCAGCTTCATATAGTCTGGCTTCTGATAACTTAGCCTTTGTACTTTGATGGACTCTCTGCATTAACTGCTACCTCCATGCATGTGTAACCTCTGTCTAGCATTTATTTCCCAAGGTCCGCATTAATTTTGTTTATCCAATATTTATCTCACTCCAACTCATTTTTATTACTTCTTTGCACACCAGTCCTTGATGTCTGTCTGGAAATAAGAATATACAAGTGGCTTCTAAACTTGAAAAACACAATACCTAATTGTCATCTTTATTGGAGCCAATTTTATTTAAATGTCAGCTGGTTTTTTCATAGTTTAAATTAATTTTAAGTCATGAGAATTTTTATCCTCTCTAAATGAGAAGGGAAAACAGGATTGTCTGGAAAATACCCTGGTAATAAAGTTTTATCTCCCTAGTAAGTAAAAGGGAGATGGGAGGTTTAATTTGTTGAGATATAAACCTTGACTCTCTCAATGCCATTTAGGTAATAATACCTTAGGAAATGCTATAATTAAGAGTATGTTAACTAACAACTGTTCTTGATTTTGAGTATTTTACTGAAAGGCAAAAAAACATATAATTTTATCTGTAGATTCTCCTTTGTGCTCTTCTGCAGAAATTTTCTATTAGTAACCATGTTTCTGAGGGTGGCCTTCTCTGTTTGAGACTGTAGTCTAAATAAACTAAGAAAAGAACCTAGCTTCATCCCATCAAGACAGCAGTAAGCTCTCTTCCACTCCATCATATATTACTAACATCTTCTACACAAAGACAAGAGATATTCTAAATCCCATCTGGCAAGTAGAAATAATCATAACTAAGCTTTATCCAAATGAAGATGTTTTTACACCTCATTTAAAGGTAAATCATCTAAAGAGTAGTCCTGAAACTGTCACAGAGATATTAACAAATTTTAATTCTCATTAGATTGCTTTCTGCTGGTGAAGGTTACATTTTGTCTCCTTTCTAGGAATTCACTGTCAAAAAAGTTTGGCATAGAAGAGGATGAGCCGTTAGTTGCTTGGATTACAGCAGAATTTCAGTGTCTTATCAAATACATTAAGAGTCAGGGTAGAAGATTACTTTGGCATCACTTTTGGAAACTACATCTCATCAGTGATGCTGAAGTCCCAGCTCTGTCTGTCATGTTATAGAAATAACAGAGGTCAGGCCTGGTCTAGTCGAGAGGTGGCGTCCCTACCCATGACAGGGAGGTCGGACTAGATGATCTCTAAGGTCCCTTCCAGCCTATGCCATTCTATGATTCTATGATTCATTTCGAAGGTCTATTGGCATTTCTGTGAAAGCAGACATGGAGTATAAGGCATTTTGATTTGTGAAGATGTCTACCTGGTGAACAGCTGTTCAATATAAGAAGCAAAAACAGAAAATCAGAAAAGTAAACACACAGACATGCAAACTGCAATGCTCAGTAGACAACAGAGAGTCCCAAGGACGACACTGCTCAAGTCACCAGCTGATGGCCCTGGCAAGCATCACCAAGGGCAGCTTTGGGGACATTCAGCACGAATTTGTACCTGATAAAGAGGAAGAAAGCAAGACTACCATGAAAGCAAATTCATGGGGTACATTGGACTCTGTAAACTTTCTTATGGGATGTTTTAAGGGGGTATGAGAATCTGTGAAAGTTATTAGATGTTATGGTGAGGGACAAAGTGAAGGAAAACAGAGAGATTAGGGTACTTCAGGGAAAAATAAATATGAGAGGATGAACTGAAGGGAGAGCAAACACGGCCAGTCACATGTAAGCAACATGCTCACCAGCACTCTTGTCTGTCCAAGCCCTGCACTGTCCAAGCTCTGCCCAAGCACTGCGCAAGCTCTGTCTCTGTACTATCTTCCTATTAAAGCCTCCCTATTTTCTGTGTGGCTGTGCCCTCTATCCTGTGTGTGTGTGCATGCATTTGTGTACATGTTTGCTAGGAAACATTCAAATTGGACTAGACACAGCAGGAGGAGACCAGTCTTTAAAAAGACTCAAGGTCTGAGCTGGTGACAGGGTGCAAGGCCTGTGATCTAGGCAGGGCTATCAGATGAACTTGAGTCCATCAATGTGTGTCTGCAAATCCAGAGAGTGAGGTGTTGTGTACTTACCACCAGTGTGCTTCAGCCACAAACAGCTGGAGGGGAGGAAGAGTACATGGCTGTCCACGTCAGTCATGTCCACGCAGGTCTAGAGGCTGATAAAGACACTGTGCTGTGTCTCCTGGTCTGTGAGATCCTCTGTGTGTGCTCATGTGTCTGTGTCTCAGTGTGTCTGTGTGTGCACACTGGGAGCACACATCCAGCCCCACTGCTGGTTGGATCTGGGCAGAAGGAGCCAGTGCATCCCTGGGACTGAGACAAGAGAAACATTAAGGTCTGAAAGGCCACAAGAGTGAACCGCCTTTAAAATTAGGTATCCTTTCTCTTTTAAAATCACTTTCAAGTCATCAATGTTTTCATCAGAATTTGAGGAATGTCAAGATCAGAAACAGAAGAGTAGCCTTATTGTAATTTGTCTGTTATTATATTGTTATTACCAAGAAATTTAGGAAGAAAAGATAGAAAAATCTGGTTTTATTCACAAGTTTAAAGATCTGATGTCATAAGCTTCAAATCCACACTATTCCTCTCTTTGATATTCTTCATTTAAAAAACATGGGAAAACATCTTCCAAAAATTGCTTCTCGATAACAAAAGTTTACATCTCTGCCAAACTGGTATCTGATGTTATAATGAGGAGAAACGTATCCTGCTATTTGTTAAAATATCCCATTGATTTGATGTTCTTTTGGCCACACAACTAGGAGTTACAACCTTCCCCTTGGGTATATTTACAGTTCTCTGTTAAAAATCAATCTAGAATTCATTTACAGCTTAAAAATGTTGTGATACAGAATATAGTCTAAAACTCTCAAATGTTTTAAATTTCTGCTTTATTTTTAAGTCACATTCAAGAGTAATAAATTCAGATTACTGGTTCAGGAGATCAGATGTTATTTACCTTGACATTTGAGAACTGTCCATTTTTGACATAAATCAAATACTATCAGCTTGAACATTTCACCCAACTAAATAAGCAGTTAAAATAAATAAGATTATCTTCTGTAACTATTACATTAAAAATTTAAGCAATTCTTAAAATTCAGCAGGGAAAAAGCAATCATACAGTAAAAATGGAGCCTTACATAGTTATGATTCTCATGAAACTTTTTTTTTTGAGGTGCTAACATTGGTCTCTCCCTTTTTTCCGGCAGCAAACAATATTTTGATAATAAATTGACAAGGATTCTCCACTTATGAACCAGAAACTAATGACACAATGACACAGACATCAGCTACGTCTTCTCTTGCTATTAGCTAGAAATAAATGAGCACAATTAAAAGGGCAAGTGTATTTCTTAATTGAAAGGTTATTTGCTTACTTTGCATCATTTTCTTTAGAAAGATATGCTAATTACTACTTAGGTTGAAGAAGCTGAGCTTTACTAATCTTTCCCTCAGTCTGCTTCATTCTTTTTACTGCTATTTTGAAAAACTGAGAATAGCACCTGTGTTTGAGATGAGGTGGTGCAAAAGTATTGCTCTGTATACTACATGCCATTTGTCTAAAACTCTGTGACCAAGTTGTTGGAGAATGAGTGAGATGGACCACAATGTGACTTGCATAAGACCTCAAAATCAAGTAGTGGCACACCTGGAAATAGAACTTAATAGCACCTTTGCAGACCTTCTACTTGTCCTTTAAAATTTACATGCCTTAAGGAGGTGAATAACAGAAAATGGAAATACTGAAATACGACCCTTTTAGGGGTGTAGAATTCCCACGTATATATTCAATCCCTGAAGTACAGTGGAGATAGACTCTGGGCTTAAAAGGTTTTATAGAAACATTAACCAACAGTGCAAAGCATAGAACTAGACTTGGATTCTGAATCTCTACAAAATTCCAGTATCGTCATATCACACAGACAAGTTGAATTATTCTGTGCAAAATAATTATGCCTGCTTTATGATTCTTTAGTTGTACTCTGGCACCATCTTTTTTTGCTTTTTCAGGAGAAGGAAGGTAACTATTCCCAGAATATGTTATAACCAGACATGAGTAAATCAACACTTCAGAAACGCTATTAGCAATAATTCTTCTCTTAAGCAGAAATCTTCCTCTAATAATTTAAAGCATCAGTGAAGGCTGCCCACATCTTCACCCTTTTCCACTTGCCAAACCAATTAACTTGCCTTGCAACATTGCTGCTGTGAGTATCGTTTCTCACCTGTCATTATTTCTTTCTGCAAAGCTGACCACTTGAGGTAACGTGATGGTTCTTTGCTGAACAAATGAACAAAATATTCAACACAAATGCAAAGAGGTTTTTCCTGAGAGGTAGGGGTCAAGATGGCAGGGGACACATCTCATGGTTGTACTCACTGCAATTCCAGCTTACCACATAAACAGAGCCCATAAAGAAGCTTCATCATGTTTTACAACTCTGGAGACAGCATCTTAAGAAGAAGCTTCTGATACACCACTGCTTGCTTGGAAAAAAATATTTGTCACTTTTCCTAGTTTCTTAATTTCTCCTGGATTACTTGATGAATTTTCACACAGAAATTTGAGCAATTTTACGAGCAATGCTAGAAATGTACTTCTACAAACCCTGCATTTCATTACTCAACAGATCTTCACCCTGTGTGCACCAAGAATCTGTTCTGCTCATTAAGTAACTAAACAACAACAAACCAAAAAAATCCACCTCACCTGGACTTTTCTTGATGCTGCATTGCTAGTGCCGTCACAAAGAGTGACCTGGATTCTTGTCTTTTATGTGCACATGGAAAGAAAGAGTTGTTTAGCTGTGCATAATCTGCGCGATATGTATTCTTGTTGATCATGAAGCTGATGGTAATAAGCTTAGAAATAATATCACTGGCTTTCAGATCTCTGGCTCAATATTCATTCTGCTGCTCAGAAAGCTCATCTTCCTCATTACGCTCTGCTAGCTACCTAGCTGTCATATGTAAATTCTTAAGTGATACTGAGCTGACTGAAAAGAAGAATTTATTCCAAAGCTCCAGATAATTAAAACACATGTTTTTAATGTCAAAACAAGTTCAACATTACCATACCTTTCATAAGCAAACAGTGGGGATTTTAGCCGTAACTCACAAAGGAAAGTTATTTAGATATCCACATTAAAGTAAAGATAGCAAATATCTGCAGAAATGAGCTCTAAAAAAAAATTTAAAGTCTTCAAACAAGTAAATTTTTGTCTGCTGGTGAAGCCACAGTATCTTTGCAGTTATGTCAGGCTACAGGACAAGGCCAGCAAAAGCTAGACCAAAGCATGGGAAATCTGTCAGGCACAAAAGCTTTACAGACAATTTATCCTCAAGAGGAACCTCTGACTATGTTCAGCTGCTTAAACTACCACACTTGCAGAGGTAAACTGGCTTAGACCTCAGCCAATTTAGCACTTCAGCACTTCAAATTTTCTATGCATAAAAACGCCTAAAGGCTGTACAGGAGCTGTAAGTCACTTTCCCTCTACAACCGTGAAACCTTAAGGAGCTCAGGAGGGCAAAGCATTAGCACTCTTTGCTCGTTTAAGCCTCGTAGCACTGAGGACCCAGGAAGCAGCTTCATTGGGCTTAAGGCAGTCAGGATGCCCCTGAAGCCGATGAATTCTTCAAATACAGAAACAAGGCTGGTTGAAACAACCACCCCATTAAATGCTCATGTGTCTTTAACCACTTCATTGCTAATCTGAGTGCCAAGTGCTACACTGTAAACTCCTCGAAAATATCTCCCTCCCACATAGTTACTAAAGGGCAAAAAAGTGCAGTGCCTCTGGAAGCTGACTAGCATATGCAGCTTTCCATTTTCATCTCATCATGTTTCCTATGAAAATTAATACAAAATTCATTGCAAACACACTTTTTCTGTGGCTGTCACACAAGACATATTCTCAGACATTGTTAGTAATAGAAATGCATTTCTGTGTATTTCATATGCATTCTATGCATAAAAATCTCATTTTTACATCCAGGATTATGTCTACCATCTTTTCAAATTATGTTCCGTCAGAAGTGTTTGATGTCAGCATGGCATAATGTGGTTATAAAACAGTGTAAGTGGAAGAAGATTACAAGCAAGCCTCCACACAGAGCATATCCTTCCTTCTGCCCAGACACTGAGATAAAGCTCTTATCCAAAAGGTGCAAATGTTTACCAGGAACAAACAAGTTGCATAAGAGCACTTAGGTCAGGTAGGCTACTAACATCTACTGGTACAGCCCCTGCTTCCAACCCTGCCTCCAGATCTGTGTACAAACTTTACCTGAAGTGGGAAGATAATCCTCTCCTGTAAATTATCTTAATCGTATATATATAAGCACTTTTGAATGCTGAGACTTCTTTATTGCACCATTACTTTGATGTGTTGTGACTCACAAGCAAGGCTATAGCCTTAACTATAAGACCTTATTTTGGGTAAGACTCTGCAAGATGATTAGCAGTTACACTGGTTTAAGAATGGATTTTATACTAAAGCACTTGTGTTTATTCAGTGCCTAGTATAGTGTATGCAGTTTCCTTGGCTAGCAAGCCTTGAGGCAGCATAAACAGTCACCAATAACTGGCTATACCATGGATAAGGAGTCTTCTTGCTTTTGAACAGATCTTTCAAAGCATATTTGTTGAAATTAATGCCTAAAAGCGGAAAAAACATGGCTGGATATGGACTACTTGAAGAAAAAAAGTGGGCTGCAGGTGCGTCATAGGTTGTCAGCTCCCCATTCCCTGAACCACAAAAAAAGGCTGAGAGAGTGAATAGAGACAGAGCCCAACACATCTTCTTCTTCTGACACAAAGTGGCAAAACAGTATTAAAAATGTCACCAATGTATTTTTATTTATCCATCACTACAACTGTTAGGCAAATTTTTTGAATATTGCTCAGCTTCAGTGCTTAGCTGGGAGACTTAAGACTTTTTTATTTTTTTAACCATTTTGATGCATCTCCGCTTTTTGGCAGCAAGACTAAATTCTTTTAAAGCGTTTCATCTTCTGTTTCATTATGTTAAAAAAGATCTTTGCGGAATCATAAGATTCAAAATGAAGTTTTACAGAAGTTATGCAGGCAGGTGAGAACACACACACTTAAGAGTTACTTATACCAGGTGTCAACTGCTCATAGGACATCTTGAACTGTATGGATTTTCCCATGGGCACAGAGTGGATTGAGAGTAGCCCTG
>NW_009721557.1:586-11857 GCF_000703405.1 Apaloderma vittatum | reverse complement strand
GAGAGGATCCGCTTTCCGAGCAGTCCTTAGCTCGGACAATAAACAAAACCAAAAGTAATGGGTTTCTCCAGGAGACGGCCGGCGGAAATGGCCTGTTATAAAGAGTTAATATTTTGTTTTTAGGATGGAAGAGGAACTGGCGGCTCCTTCCACATCCACAGACAAAACAGACAGGTGAGATGGGAGCCAGGGTTGTCGGTTACAAGAGAATGCAAAATCCAGGGGTTACTGAGTGAAACAAAGAGGTCACCCTTCAAGCTGGCTGTTATGTTTGAAATTTAACAGATGTAGGCGCTGAAAACTTGCGCTCATTGCTGCACAAATCCGGTGTCACAAAATTCTGTCAAGGACTAATAAATACATGAATACTAGCTGTTGTTTACGAGGTTCTTGATCTGTGAGTTAGTGCTGGGGAAGCATCGAGGAGGTACAGGTCTGGATGTAGTACTCCTGTGTGGGCACCTCCTCTTGTCCTGGTTCGAGGTGCTGCTCTGGGATGGACCTTCTAGAAACGGAGCTGTGTGAGATGCAGAGCTGCGGCCAAGACTTGGCATCTATCATTTTTCTCAAATGCTGTGCCATGATAAATCTCTTGGATTTCTTCTTTCTCATCTTGGCTAACACTAGAGTCTGGTGTGGTACTCAGGGTTGTATTGGTGCATAACTCTTAAAGTATGTTCTTTAGCAACCTTTGTCATATCAGATTCTGATGGCTGCTTCTTGCAGTGGTTGGTTAATTCTAACCGGTCTGCCCTCGGTCCTCAGAACTAAAGTTGATCCAAACAACCACCCCCATCCTGGCAGTTCCAACCAGCAATAATCTGTGCAACTCAGTCTTATATAAAGCTGACTAGGTTTTGAAAGCTGAATATGAAAGCTAGCAGAATCCTGTATTTGATTGATTTTTATTTTTCCTCTCTTCAGTATGGATGTGGATGGAGAATCAAAGAAACTGTTGGGTTTAGGACAAAAACACTTGGTAATGGGAAACATTCCGGCTGCTGTTAATGCCTTCCAGGAAGCTGCGAGCTTACTGTGAGTAGTAAAATGTTTTGGTTGGATTTATAGGGCTTGGTTTTCAGCTTGGTTTTCAGCTTGACTGTACTGATGGGGCTTATACAAGAAAGACTGGGGGTTTACCTTGGGTGTGCTGCTGTATTTGTAATGCAGTCACGGAGGAGATGAACTATTTAACTCAAGTGTTTGTACAATACTATAGTTGGTGTGTAATTCAGACAGCTTTAGTGATAGTAATTGCCAGTGCACTTCCCTAAGGAGGAAAAGGCATTTGTTATTTTAAATTGCAGCGTATGGATCTGATGTCTGTTAATATGAAAAATAATGAGATCATGTTACTTGCCTGGTAATGTGTTTACTAGTCTGGATCAGACCCTGAGGGTGATACCTCTTTGGGTTTTAAATTAATTTGCTTTGCTGGATGTGAGAGCCACGTCTAGCTAAGCGAGAGGAGCGTTTTTATTTTGTTTGACACAATTTTGAGATGAGTTTGAGAAACTGATTTTTCCTGTCTAGGAATCTTTAGTTTTCAAGTTCGTGTATCAGCATCAAAATCTAAAGTAGCCATAGGCACATAATTCTTTGTTACTTTTGTAGGGGTAAAAAATATGGTGAGACAGCGGATGAGTGTGCAGAAGCTTTTTTTTACTATGGAAAATCTCTCCTGGAGTTGGCAAGGTATGCTCAGTTCCTCCTTTGATTAGGAATCTGCCTGGTGTAACAGGATTTCACCCCTGTACAGATTGGGTTATGCTAGAACTTCCTATATACGGGGCTGCGCCGGGTGGGATGGGCCGTGGTGTCGCAGCCTGTGCAGTTAAAACGGTGTTATTGCAAGAGCTAAGGGATGACGAACGGTTGTTGCCTTTAGAATGGAGAACGGTGTGCTGGGAAATGCCTTAGAAGGGGTGCAGGTTGAAGAGGAAGGCGAAAAAGCTGAAGATAATTCTGCATTACCGACCGCTGATGGTACGTAAAGCTGCCTGCCCTCTCGTGGAGGCACCAAGCCGTGTTTTTTTTGTCTAAATGATCCAAGTTCCGTCCATCAGTATCTTGGGTAGCCCGAATCATTCTCTCAAAACTCTTGGCAGCCTGAATGGATTTTGTTGTTGTTGTTACTGTTATTCTAATCTTGCTTAAAGACTGCACAGAACCTCTAGAACTTCTGCGAGGAACTGGTCACTGAAAGCACGTGTAAAGCGTCACCAGGTGTCTGTGTCCCGAAACACTGTGTTCAAACTTGCTTTCTTAAGTTTCACAGCCAACTTGAACTGCTTTGTAACCTCGTAGCAGTACGGTGTGTGTAGTAGGACAGGTCAGAGCCTCTGTAAAAAAAAAAAAAAAAAATAATAAAAATTCGGAGCACAGTAACTGTTTTATACTACCTGCAGCTGGAGGTAATACAGGAATTCCTGTCAATCCAGGCTATTATAACGCTGGCACTTCTTGCTTAGCTGTGACTAAAAACGCTGGCGCGCAAACCCGCACGCTGCTTGGGCGACCGCTTGCAATCCTGCAGTCTGGGGAAGGGGAAGGGATTTGCTTGGTTCAAGTTACTGTGTTGGTTGTGTCCTAATTCCTTGTACTTGGAAAATGGAGCTTTTAGGAGCGTCATCTGACTTGATGACAAACCAGTACGCTGTGGAGGGTCTGAGGGTGGTATTGTTAGTGCCCGTTAATGTCTTTTATCACTAAACTCGAAGAAATGTTTATGCTTCCTCAATCATGTAGAAGAAGCAAGGGAGGAGTTGAGAGAACAGGTATGTAACGCCATGGGGAAAAAAGAAGAGGCCAAAAAGTCTACGGAAGAGTCTCCAGTAGTGTCTGAGAAGGAAATCAAAGAGGAGGATGTTGAAATGAAGGAGATGAGAGAAGAAAAAACAGCAGAAGAAGCAATCGCTGACAAGGATGGAAAGCTTGAAGAGGCTGAAGAGAAGATGGAGACTTCTGTGGGAAAAGAAGTAACTTCAGAAGAGCAGAAGCAGCAGGAACCTGTGGAAAAGGAGACGACGAAAGAGGAGGCAGCTGTAGAAGAGCAGGTAGTGGAAAAAGAGCAGAAGATGGTTCCTGAAGACGAGGCAGCTGAAGATAAGGAGACCGTGACGGAAGTGTCCAAGAAAGCGGCAAAAGTAGCTGTGGAAGAGGCTGAAGCCGTGCAAGAGAAGGGAGAGCAGGTGGCAGAAGCGACTGAAAAAGAGGCAGCTGCGGAAAAGGGAGAGGCTGCGGAAGGGCAGGCGGAGGCAGCTGTGGAAGAGAAGGCAGAAGCACAAGTGACCACAGAAGAGCAGGCGGCAGTCGCTGTGGAGCAGAAAGATGCTGCGGAAGGGGAAACGGAGGCAGCTGAGCAGAAGATGGAGGAGAAACAGGAGCCTGTGGAGACGGCTGCAGAAGAGAAACCAGACAAGTGTAAAGAGGCAGAGTCCTCCAAGGAACCTGTGCCCACAGAGGGCAAAGAGCCATCTAATGACGCGGAAGAAGAAAAGGCTGAAGCAGCTGCTAAGGTAGAGAAAGAGGAAAAGAAAGATGACCTGATGGAAGAGGGTGAAGGTGCTAAGGTAGAAAAAGAAGAGAAAGATGACCTGATGGAGGAGGGAGAAGGTAACAGTGAGAGGAGAAAAGTATTTGTGGGTGGATGACTTGATGGATTTGGCTAACAATGGGTAAAAAGTGTTCCATTCAGAATTTTCTGTTTGCCTTAGAATAAGGAAAAAGCACAGTAAAGGGGCTCTTGGAGGATTTTACATCCAAGTAAAGTTTTGAGGAATAGTGAACAGTCTCAGTTTCTCTAGACTAACGCTTAACTAACTGCAAAGCAAATCTTACTTGAAAGCAAACTTACAGCCCTGTGAAATGTGAGTAATGGCCAGGCTGGTGGAGAATACTGAATGGATGTTCACTTGCATGCGTCTGGGTTTATTGCACTAACCTTCAGATAACTTGAAGCACAAGTTGCCTCTGGTTATAACTGTGTTTTGTTTTAAAACAGTGGAGCAGAAAAATAAGAACAGCTGCCTACATGACAAAAGAGCAAATTTGCTTTTGGTGGGGGGAAGGAACTCTCTGTTTGAGTCCTTTCGGTGGTAATGAGAAGTGAGAATTTGGTTGGAAAATCTAACCTTAAATTGCCTTGGAACTCGAAGGCTTATTGCTAACGTCTAGTACAGTCTTCCAGCCAGCTGGCTTTTTCTGCCGTTCTGCTTCCCTGCTTCATATAACTGTTATCAGGATTATGGTAAGGTAACAGAAAACTTGTACACTTTGCTGAAGTGTTACTTGCGTGGTCTTAGTAGGCCAGTGCTTTCTGTTGCATGAGTTAGTTGATGAGCTGGTAATTGAAACTGCTTGTCAGTAACTTGGCTTCACAGAAAGAGCCTTGTTTGAGGAGTAACAAATATTCAGACCAAATAGTTTTGGACACTGAAAGGAGTTGTGGTGCTGAGCACAGTGAACACTCAGTGGTGGGGCAGCTGCCTAGCGAGGTGTCTGTCTGGACAGAGTGTGCCTTGACGTTAAGAGTAGTTATCCACCCTCGTCATGCTGTGAAAGGCTGCTCATGGACATGTGCTGCTGCTTTTTTCCCCACAAACTCCCTTAGTGTGAGGACAATCCTGAGCATCCTGGGCTGGTGCTGTGTCATTCCAGACTCCTCCCGCTACTTAAATTTTAACTTGTTCATGCCTTTTCTGTTTTACCTGTAACTCAGCTGTCCTCATACTTACAGGTCTTGCCCTCTCAGTGGCACGTGTGTGATTTTTTTTTTGAGAGTTAGACTAATGAGCTCGCAGGTTGTATAGTCTCCACCTCATCAAGTTCCTGTTACTCTGGAATTAGTGGTCATGATACAGGAATTGTGTGACTTCAGCACGCAGGTCAGCCACTGCTCTGAAGTTAGTAGCCACGCTCCTTCGCTGCACATTGCCCCCCCGTGCCTTCTACACAACATCAGAAGTGCAATCAGCGCTACACAATAGCAGGTTCATTAATAACATTGCCATTTAAATGTCTAACACAGGGAACACGAGTGCAGGAACGGTCTCATTTGTACGCAGCTCGGCAGCTCTCTTGCTGAAAGCGCTCGATATCTCTAGCACAAAGTCCAGCAGCTGACCGGTGCCTGCAGGGCGGCTTAGGATCCCACAGCTGCAGTGGGAGAGGTCGCAGTACGTTTGTGAGAACTGAATTCTGTGTAGGTTTCTGTTCTGGATAGTATGAAGTTAAAATTAAAAGAACGACTAAACTAGCCTGGAACTGCTTTAGTCTCCAGCATTTAACGCTTTCAGCAAGATGGCTGCTGCTGCTGATAATTTAATGTATCTCTGCTCTTCCTGTATCACACATCTAACCTGTCACTGGCAGGGTAAGGGCTGGATATAACACATTCTGGCCTGACTCCTTGTGACTACGCTTGCTTCCCATGAAGTGTTCTCATTCATCTGCTTCCTTTGTAGAAACAGAAGAATCTGAAGAGGAAGATAAAGAAAATGATAAGGCTGAAGATGATAAGGAGAATGAATTGACAGTGGAAGACAAGGTGAGATTGCTGAGCTCCGGTGTTGGTGCTTGTGGAAGCGTTTGTCTAAATGTTGTGTTCATGTCTTTATAAAAACTCACTTGTATTTCATTCAGTCATCTGTAGAATATTACTGTGGAAAACCAGTGTTGCCTAAGGAAGGGGCAGTGTTACGTGTCGTCCTCCTTGGAGGATCTTGCTCAGCTCTGTCTGTAATCTTGGGCTTGTCTGGCCACACTGAAGCAAATGCTCACAGTCTGCTGATGAGTAGTGCAGCCGGTAAATAAATGCAGGGGCAGGCAGGGAGAGCTGCTTTGGCTTCTCACTGACGTTTGTCACTTGTAACAGTTTATTCTCTGCTTGCCTCGGTGTGCTTGTTGAATGCACCCAGTCCAGGAAGCCGTGATTAGGATGAGAATCTAGTGGGAAATGTGGTGCTGCTTAAACCTGAGATGTTGTGTTGATGTAGCAGTCCAACCACCTGGAAAAATCTGAAGCCTATTAGAGGGTAGTACTAAGTGTGGTGCTAGACAACTGTCTTGAGTACCTGTCTCTTCCTCAGACTACTCTAGCAAGTTCAAAAGCTCATTTAAAATAAGTGGAACACCAACTCCTTTATTTAGCTCTTGATTCATCTAAATAGTACCTTAACCAGTCTTATTCTTGGGATAATAGTGGTGCTTGTTAGTTCTGAAAAAAAGACCATATCAACAAACAATGTAAGCTTATGTTCCACTTGAAACACCTTCACTGTTTAATGCAGTAACCTCTTCTGCATGTTTGTGGGTTTTGGTTTTTTACCTCCTAGTGGTTATCTCTTTACCTCCTGAAGAAATTTATTTCTAGAGAAATTTATTCCTGCTTAGAAACTCAGCATTGTGATTTGATGTGATATGTAACCAAGTAGCTTAATCTTCAGTGTGTTTCTAGTCTTTACAGGAAAGCGAGGAGGATGAAATTGGAAATCTTGAGCTAGCCTGGGACATGCTGGAATTAGCAAAAGTCATTTACAAGAGGTAAAGACTTAAGGCCTCATTTGGATATGTGCAAGAGAAATTCACTGTAAACTGGGGGGTGGCATAAGCAATTAGTGAATGTGGCATATTCTGATCAGGATTTGAAAACTATTTGTTTTTCTTGATTTAGACAAGAAACAAAAGAAGCTCAGCTCCATGCAGCTCAAGCTCATCTGAAGTTAGGAGAAGTTAGCATTGAGTCTGGTAAGTAACGTTAATTGTCATGTACAAAGTGTTTGGTTCCACTTTCTGTTGCTCTCTCACTTGCACTTTTAAATGAGTGGAGGTGAGTTCAGGCTGTTAAGATGCTTTGTTGTCTAATTACGATGGTGCAGCCATGTGAGAAGGTTTGGAATCAATGGGTGAACAAGTTGATGCCTTAGATGGGGTAGTCTCTGCTCTTCCAGAACAGTGAAAGAAAGCTTTGGGTAAGAAGTGCTGTGTTACCTGATCAAAACCAGCCTTGATGTTCTGCTTTATAGGCAAGGTTTGGTTAGCTTCAGAAACTTGGAGTGACTTTCTGTGTTGAAGCAGTGAGGCACTGAGTGCAACGGGAGGTGTCAGTACCAGGTGCCATCTCCAGAACGCAAAGTCTGTAAATGAGAAATAGTTGACTCTAGAATAAGGACTTTTATGTGGCAGAAAAAAGGAGTGGGAAGCAAGCCCCAGGTTTGTGCCTTCTGATGTGTCCTAACTGCCCTTCATTTAAGAAATTTGGTTTAATCTTCTTAAACTTGAGTGTAATTCTTTTCTATGTAAGAATTGGAAATAATCTGGCAGTTTTCTGGACCAGGGCTACAAACCAAGGGTTGTGTTTTATGTCACTAAAATACATTCAGTGGAGAGTGTGACCGGATGGTAGCTTAGCTCTGGATTCAAGTTGCAGTTGTGACCAGTTACATTCAGTTCACGGTAAAATAGCGTGATTTGTGTGCCTGGTTTTGACTTGGCTGCTTTTTACTGCGTTACTGTAAACACACAAAGCACTCCTGAGAGAACTGGAGGAATTGGACTCTGTCTTTTGAAAGGGGAGGCAGTGTTGTCTCCTAATGACCTGAGAGCAGCCCATCAGTGACCTCAACTGCTGTGTTCTAAGATTCTGTAAGCGTAATGAAGTACAGAGTAGGTCAATAAGGGTTTCTTGTTCTTTTGGATAAATGAGTGTTTGGATAAATGGCTTTCTGCTCTAGAAAACTACACACAGGCTATAGAAGAGTTCCAGGCCTGCCTGGCCCTGCAGCAGAAGTACCTGGAGGCTCATGACCGGCTGCTCGCCGAGAGCCACTACCAGCTGGCGCTGGCCTACCACTACAACAGCCAGTTCGATGAGGCGGTTTTGCAGTTTGGTAAATCCGTAGAAGTCATTGACAAGAGACTGGGTAAGTGGATTTCAAAAAAAAAAACCAGCCTGGTGAACGTGAGAGTTTTACCAAAGTGGACTTTGACTGCCCTAAAAGGAGTCGGGTGTGCTTGTTGCCTTGCTGTGCAAATGTTTGCTGGTCTGAAAGCGCTAACGGGCTGTACTGGTATCATGGGTGTTGGAGATTGTTATAGCAGGTGCTTGTGCTGGATAATTGATACGTGGCCAGCTGCCTACTTTGTCCTGAGATTTTTGCCACAATAACTGTCTCATCCTAGCAATGCTCAGTGAGCGGATAAAGAAGGCAGAAAGTGGATCCCCTGAAGATGAGAAGGAGATTGAAGAGCTGAAGGGCTTGCTCCCTGAAATTAAGGAAAAGATAGAAGATTCAAAGGAGTCTCAGAAGAGTGCAAGAGTAGCTGAGCTGGCACTGAAAGCAACTCTGGTTAGTGTGTCCTTTTTTTTTTTTTTAACCATATGTTTTCCAGTGAGAGTTGATGAAGTAACGGGAAGAGCTCAGACTTGATTGTTCAGATTTGGGGGCTCATGGTTGCTCACAGGTGATACAGGCTGTGATTGTGAGAGGGGAAGCTGAGGCAGCTGATGTGTAAAGAGAGGGTATTTAGTAAACACTGATGTTATTTTTTCCAAACTAAACTGGAATTTGACAGGCTTCTATAGCAATTTAGTGTGTGGGCTGGAACAAATAGGTCAGCCAGATGAATGAATGGACTGGGTGTTGCATCTGTCTGTGTTATAAATGTAGAATGTGGTGGTGAGTCGTGAAGAAGCTGGGTTTTCTGCCCCTCTCTAAACTGGCTTGTATGGTCTTGCCAGAATGTGTTCACTGTTTTTTCTGCTTTTCTTAAGGTTGGAACTACGTCTGGCTTCGCACAAAGTGAAGGCAGTGGTTCTGTATCCACAGTAAGTTAAGATGGACGTTGATAATTCCTGTCTGCTCTAAGGATTCCTGTTTCCCACTACTCATGTGTCGATGTCTGTCTTGTAACAGATTCCAGTAAGAAAAGCAGCTGATGGTGCATCTCAGTGTGTGACAGACATCTCTCACCTAGTCAGGAAAAAGGTGAGTCTAGAAATGACTGGCTGAACAGTTTGATGTGCCACTGGCTTGCTCTGCGTAACTGGATTTCTTGGTTTGGAGCTTTTCTTACTAACTTAATTCTATAATGGAAAAAACACTCTAAAAGAAAAGCCAGAAACAGTGCACGAAAATCCTTTCCACTGGGAGCCAGTCTGGGAACCATCCAGCCTCCAGCAAGCTGTTCCGGATGGTTCAGCTCTGACTGCCCCTCAGCTTGGAGCTGAGCTGTGTGGCTTCTGTGGGCGTTCTCTGAGCAAGTGCCCTCCTCTGCTGAGGACCTGCCAGAAGAGCCAGGTGGCCTTCAGAGTTTAAGAAATGGGCAAGCCACCAAGCTGAGTTGGATTCCCTTCTTTCCAAGTGGAAATAGAGAATTGCACCTAAAGAATAGCAAAGCAATGATAAACCGCCCCTTTAAAGGGATAGTGTATTGGCTACTAGGTTCCTTTAAAGGTATATGTGTGGGGTTTTTTTTTTTTTTCTAGGATTGTTTGCTAGTATGAAGTTAGCCCCTGTAGGGTCTTAGTTTTTATTTTGTGTGGCACAACCCTGTGTTATGTTGGCCTCTTGCAGTCTTTCAGGTTTGCCTGAAACAGCTCTGATCTGCTTTTATACAGGTGATTGTGTTGTAGATGCCCTAAATCTAGCCCTGTAACCGTTACCTGGCTCAGCAGGTGAATGTTTCTGTGCCAGACTATAATTAGTTATAGTTATTAGGTGCTGGTATCTATAATGCTGCATTATCTAAGTAATAATTCCTTAGCAGAAATCCTTTGTGGTTGAGACTTTTGTACCAAAGTTTCAGAGCTTTGGTTAAATCTTAACACTAAAGTATCTGTCTTGAACCTGGCAAGAAAAGGTCGAGTAGATAATGTGCAATGACTTGTAGATGCTGACTTACTAAAAAATATTTAAACTTTTGATATGTACATAGTGGAGACTATAAATAATTTTGTCTTCAGAGGAAACCAGAGGAAGAGACTCACCAGGGAGACAATGAAGCCAAGAAATCTAAACCAGAGCCGGCCGTCAATGGTGGTGGTGGTGGTGATCCTGCTCCCAGCGGAAATGAGGTTGCAGAAAAAATGGAAGAGGAGGTGGGCAGCTGAGGCAGCAGTCTGTGCCTTGCATATTTATGGTTTTTCCCCTCAGTTCTGCATGGGTTTGTGCCTGGTAGATGTACTGGGTTTATTGACTGCTGCTCTTCACAAGGCTTCTTGGACGCGGTGGGGAATATTCCCCAGGTGACAGGATGCCCGTCGTACCTGGTGTCTGACACTGGGGCTGCAAAGACACCATATGCGGAGACTTGCAACCTGTGGGGTGTGGGACAGGAACACGCTCTGGGTATTTGAGTTGTGCTGGACTACAGCATAGGGTCTTTCCCCAAAGTGTTTTTTGGTGCTCCTTAGATTTCATACTTGTCACCTGCAGTTGTTAACATTGGTATTGGGCTTTTAAGATCAGCAAAACATAAGTAGTCAGTGAAGTCTTCAAATGACAAAAAGCCTTGAACTGCTGCATGAATTGGTGCTGTAAGGCAGTGTCTTGTTGTTTAAAAACAAACCCTTTTCTTTTCTTTTAGACAGAGAAAAGGCCACAAGCAGAATCAGGGGCTGCAGTTGAAAGCACAGTATGATAATTCTTTAACCTTGGACACTCCTCTCCTTACAAGGAAAATGGTTTTGTATATAGTGTATTTTTTCACTTTTTGGCAACTTTTGTATGACTTCAATAAAGATTGTAAGCAAAGGTTCCCTGTCTTGACCCTTCTGTTGTAACCTCCACCCTTTGTTCCTCACTGTGCCCCTGAGGAGCAGGTCTCAGCCTTGGCCTCGCTGAGCTTGGTGTCAGTGTCGGTACCTGCAGTGCCTCTCAGCCTGCAGCAGCCTAAACCTGCTGGGGGAGGCTGGTAGGACCTTGTCTGGCCCCTGCACGCTTCACTCTGCCAGGATACTGATGGGGTGTGTCACTGGTTCTCCTCAACCTTCACTTCTACGCTTTACATCCCTGTCTTGATGGGTGCAGAGCTTGTGGAGGTAGAGGGGCTGTGAGAGCAGGGACTGATGGCTCCTTACGGTGCCAGGGCTTGTCCTCCAGCCAGTCTGTTGCTGTGGAGGGGGGGCTGCCCTGTGATACGTGTGGCTCTGTCTGTGTGTGTGTATATATGAAGGAGGCCAAGAAGCAAAGAGCATCAGGCTGCAGCCCTTTATTAAATGTGTAGCACACAGCCTCTAATGCCACAGGAGGAAATCTCACTGGCTGTTGC
>NW_009721557.1:339-542 GCF_000703405.1 Apaloderma vittatum | reverse complement strand
TGGTGCGGGGACTGTGCTTGATGGAGCGGGCTAAAGGGAAAGAAAAAAAAAAGCCTTATGCCCTCTGCCAGTCCCCAACCTGCCCTGGTGAACAGGATGAAGTGACTGTGGGCACTGTCCTGGGCAAGAAGGAGGCTGAGCTGGGGTGCTTGGTGCTGACTTTGAGCTCTGCCTGTCCCCTCTGTGCCAGCTCTCACAGGTGC
>NW_009721557.1:0-223 GCF_000703405.1 Apaloderma vittatum | reverse complement strand
GGAGCAGGGAAATTTGCTAAATCTTCATCACACTTAAGAGCTAATAAAGCCCCGATTTCCTGCTCCATCTTGGTGAGGGAAGGCTGGGGCACGGCCCTGGAGACATAACACATTCCCAGCTCACCCGTGGTGGGGTTTGTGCTACGTGGGGGGGTCCTGAGTGGGAGGAGGGTCCTCCAGGGTGGTGAAGGGGATGAGAGTGAGGCTGGGGGACATATAGGGG
>NW_009721556.1:0-10174 GCF_000703405.1 Apaloderma vittatum | reverse complement strand
GGTCCCTTCCAACCCTGACAATTCTATTATTTTATTACTTTATTTTATTTATTTTATTTTAATTTTTAATGGAATGAATGCATTATCAAATTAGCAGAAAATAAATAAAGAAGGGGTGAAATTTTAGGCTGTTCAAACTTTGGTAATTGAGCCCTCCCTAAAGGGTATTTCAACATCTTTCTAAAAGCAGTTGCATTAGAAATAACTTTACCTCAAATGGAGAGTTACAACCTTACAATTTTCTCCAAAAGACATGTTATTATAGTCATGTCAAAGTTCAACAGATCTTTTCTAGGTGAAAGTCAGTGGAGTGCTATGGAAATTAGAAGTACGAAGTTGAATTACTCCATATAATTTCTTTTAAAACTTCTTAAAACATTAATTTGTTCATAGTTTTTTTCCCAAGAGCTTCATTTTATTCTGATAACGTATGTTACTTTCTGGGGAGCAAATAGGAGAATTGCTATTACATATACTACAGATTAAAGTTAAGGTTACTTTCATATTAGCTAAGTAGGAAAACAGTTAAGCAAAACAACGATTTAGCCAATAAATACAAGAAAACCATAACCCATAAACTGGGGATGTTAGTGACTGGAGATAATGACCAATATGAGAGAAAATTGTTGTGAATGAAGGTCACTTTATTCGTAACAGGGAACAGAACTAAGACTATCCCAAATGGAAAACATGGGATTGGACAGCATTATCTAAATGTCCAGGTTTTTACTTCGCCGGCAAACATAAGCAATGCAAAAATTATTGGTTTATGCTGCTATTAAATGGTTCTTGATGTATTTTATTTCTTATGAGTTTAAATTTCGCCTTTCTTGGCATTGCTAACAGCAAATATCTTAAAATAATGAATCAGAATCCAAGGACTGGCTTAAAAACATGGGTTTCCTTGAAATAGTGAGTATTTTGTGGGCTTATTTTGCTTTAGTTTTGGCTTGGGATATTCACGTTAGGTGCTTTCTTTACAATGTTTGCAGGTTTTTCCTCTAAAATACTAGAAACTTATCTTTCCTGTAAAAAATATATTTCTTTCTAATATTCCCAGGCCTCATGGACCTGGAGACTTAGCAGAGCCATCTAACTTCATGAGCTTAAGGAGTGATAGCCCTGTCATACACAAAACAACATGCAGGTGCTGTGGGTCATTAAAATTCCATTTCCCCTGCATTCCTCTATCACAAAGAGTCTTCTCTAATAGAGCTATAAATTCCATGTCCTATATTACTAAAGCCCACTTCAAACAGTGAAACTAATCTGAGTAGAGTTTCTTTGTATAAAACCTGTTTGTGATGTAGTGGTTTGTGCCTAGTATATCTCAAGCACGCAAAAAACCCCACATTTTATAGATTGTTGTAATACTGGCAGATACGTACGCTCCAGACATGTTGCTACAGTTGTAAAAGATGAATGCAATGGAAAATCTCTGACCACTGAACAGAGAGAATATTTTCTCTTTACTTCATGTATTGCTGTCAGGTATATTGTTAAGTAAAATAAAAAAATAGAAAATTCAGCCAAGTTCAAAAGTCTCAGAGAAAAAAAACAAACGGAGATCCAAACTGCTGTGCTTTAAATTAAACTTGCTCTTCATTCTCCTTCAGTTTATTTTAAAGCTTAAGTACGTTAAGCTTTGAGGGTAGTTCATTCTCTGAAATGACAGAAACAAGAAAATTTTAACAGTAAAAATTCCTTAGCACAAGTGTAAGACAATTTTAAAATTTTTTTTCCTCTTTTCTATATCCTTTTTGACAGTCACCAGCATTCTCTACTTCTCTGACAGGGATAAAATCATTAACCGCAGGGAGAGCTTTTTTGCTGAGTCTCATTACAGAGGGAGGAATTTCTGAGACAAGACGAGATATTTACAAAGTTGTCCTTTCTATAACTCCTCCCGATATGTTTCAGACAGGTGCTAAAATATCCCAATGGTTTATCAACATATGCCCTTTGTAAAACCATCAGGAAGTGACCAAAATGCAGCAAAAGATGACAAGCAATTCCACAGAAACTCAGGTCAGCAATTTCTCTTCTCAAATCCTAATTTCTACTTATCTTTCTAGTCTGCTAAGACACATCAGTTCCATACATGTTTCTGTCCTCAGAATTAACCATCATTCCCTATATTCCTATTCCTAGTTTCCTGGAACAAGACCACTTCCTTCAACACGTACACTTTGATGAGGCTGTCTGAATTTACATTAATCTATCTGAATTTTTGTCAGACAGATTCCTCTTGCACGAATCTGAGAACATTCAGTACCCACTCATTTGTAGGCACCCACCTATACATGATCTGTAGCAGCTCAGAGTGACAATTACAGAAAAAAATCCTTAGAGATATGAGAAGAAGAACAAGGCACCAATCTTTAGTAAATCTTCATGGAGCATGTGTAAAGAATTCTTCTTTAGAGAATTACAGCTAGATCAGGCTCAGATTTTGCTGGATATTAGCAGAACAGGCAAAATGTATCCTGCCAAAGACTCCTTTCTCTATGCCCCTGCTGGCAAGGTCCAATTTCAAACTAGGGCTTCTTGAGGAAAATTCTATTTGAAGGTTTTAATCTAGAGGAATGTTTTATTCCCTATCACATTCTTGGATGTGGCTAAAACTTAAGAAAATAATTCAGGTGAGGTAACTGTCCTTCATAGATATCTTCTGTGTTGGTTCAGTGTTTTAAAATGTAGCCAGATACATCTAAACAACGAAGAGTAAGTCCGACAGATAAGGGGAAACCTGCTGGATAAGGTATTGAGAAAATATGAAAACTGCAATGGCCTCTGCAGGACATGCTGCTGACAAAAGACAGCATTTTGTCTGCTGGGGATGGTTAGGCTGTTAGTATACTTTGTTAACTAGATAACTCAGTCTCACTTAAATCCCACTCCGTATCTCCTCATATCATTCTTTTTTTTAGAGACTTAATCACCCAGAGTTAACAACCATTTCTTTTCCATTAGGCCTTCTCAAGTCTTTTTAAAGTCTGTGAAAAGAAGTGCCAAAACCAGACATTCATTCCATGCAGTTGCCTGTAACTATGTGCAAAGAAATAATAATATAAAAAAGAAATTACATGGTTGAATTTAATTTATTTATAGATAATAGAAACAATGACCATGAAAGGTGATTGAATTGAGCTTGACCTCTTGGCAGAATTGGCTATGTTTATATCATTCTCACCAGATGTTTCTCTGATCTCTTCTCAAAACCCTCCAGTGCTGGAAACAGTTCACTTTCCTAACTGTTCTGGTGCTTCGATATCGCTGTTGTTAAAAGTTACTCCTAAAATTTAATCTCAGCCTCTATTATTGCAAATTTATTGCTCCTTCTGTAACTCACCAATGACATGCAAAAGAGAAAAATTCCTCCCTCAGTACCCCAGTCTTTCACATACTTGAGGACTATAATCTCTTTCAAAGCTTTTCTTCTTTGGTCAACATAATTCCCATTTGTTCACTATTTCCTCGCAAGTTTTATTTTTATGACCTCTGGTCATACCCAGTGCTCTAAAGACTTTTCTCAGAAGGTCCAACTCCTTGAAATACCTTTGCCAAAACTGCAAACCTTATGCCACCTGGAATTTTCCATTTCTGGATAGAGCAGACCTCACAGGTCTGACAAGGTGCACTTCTTTTTATATAATCCCGTGTGTTCTGAGTCTTTTTTACAACAGAGAAAAATATTTCACAACAAAGCAAAAGCAGAAACACTAGTGTTCAGCTTCATGACATGCGGTACTCTAGATCCACCACCGTCTTTCTGCTCACCTTCTGATGTCTGTGTCACTGACAGTTCTTGTCCTGGTCCCTATATGACTCACGCCCAGTGCCCCTCAGGCTGCACCACAGGATGCTGGGGTATCAGTATCACAGACTCTTTCTGAATTCCTGTCAGGTTCCCTAAACTTCTTCCCTCGCTGAGCTCCCAGCGTAGCATTTAAACATGCTTCATGTACAAGTCCAAAAACCCTTGAAAAATTACTTTCTCCTTTGATCACAATATGCTGATAACCATATTCAGAACTAGTCTTGGATGCCTAAAATTAAATTTAAGCATATAAATACACTTTAGCAATACAAAAAACGGTTCAGTTGTTTAAACAATGGACAGCACACACCTAAAAAAAAGAATATAATCTAATTGAATATTCCCTAAACTAAGATTTAGATGCCTAATAGCTACACGACCATCCAGTCTACCCGTTTTCCTAACACCTTGTACAAAATTCAGTATGTATCTCCTTAATTAGCTGACAACATTCTATAAAATTAAACTCAGTTACACATGTTTGTTCAGAAGTGCCTTTTCTGGAAGATATCTCCTGCCTTGAGCTCCCTATCAATCCACAGTTAGGTGTACAGTCCTTAGCTTTTATGAAGGTCTCTGGAGAAGTCTGATTACTGTTAGGTCAAATCTTACAGTTTGATTGTAAATTAGACTGTCTCCTAAACATACTTAGGAATTGGTGACATTTTCTGTTTATGAGCCAGTAAGAGTCTAATCGATCTAAATTAAAAACCACATTTATCTCAAATAAAAGGCTTGCTGGACCATTACAGCACTGGTGCATGGATGTCCTCAGATGAGCTCTACACCACTGGAATCCACCCATTCTCACAGTCTCTAATTTTCCTGTTACAGACCTATGTTTAGGAGAAAATTGAGTCTTTAGAGACCTTTCCTTCTCCCCTGAATTGAGAATTTAGGTGATTGCATTAGGAGGAATTGAGTACAGGTTATGTCCCTCAGCAAAGAAATGCCTAAATTAAGTGGACTGAATCCATCTAAAATCTTATTCACTAAACCAAGTACTAAAATTCTGCTCGAATACACATCTAGCAGGGATGCTATTTTTTGCCAGTGCAGATTGTCTCAGTACCTGGCTTATATGAATGCCTATGCTTTAGGGCCCCTGTAGATTTGAAGTGAAAATTCTAGACAAAACCAGATATTATTGATCAAAGTAGTATACTTAAAGTATTCATTTTCACAGCTCTTTACAAACACTCAATGTCAGGCAGCTTCCATGTTACACAGAAACCCCAAGTGACATAAAGTTGATGATCTTTCAGTGAAAACTAGTTAAAAAACATGTGATTATACACACCAAATAAATTACAGTATTCTGCTAGATACAGAAGCTGACTAGAAAAGAAATGGAGAATTACTGTCCATTCATCTCTGGATACATGATGGTTTAGTGCTATTACTAATGATTGTGTCAGCATAATGCATCTTAAAAACAGAAATCACTCTTTCTAGTACAATAAATTCCAGACAAGACCTCAAAACTGAGAAAAGAAGGGTGGAATCTGTCATGTTAGACGGTATGAGTTCTATTCCTCTTACTGACATATCTCAAAATGGTTAGGAAGTTCCCACCCCATGAACCTTATGAAATGGAGAATTAAATTAATTAGCCCTTGCCTAGAGTAGGTGGACTTAACAGCCTATAATGCCTGATTCTTCTGTCAAAAAAACACTAAGAATGAAAAATTTGGATGTCTCTGCTGTGATCTGAATCTTCATTTGGAAACCACTTCAACCCTTCCCCCAGCCTCCAGCTGGTACTTTTGGAATAATAGTATTTGACATTAAGTAGCAAGAACTGAGCTGAAGAGAGGATGTTAGTTCAGCCAATGCCATAACCAGGTACAAGTGAAATCTGATGCAGACGGGTGTAAAAAGAATGAGCTGTGAACTGAAGCTGCATTTTCTTGAATTAGATGCATATATAGACATTGATATGACTTGAGCTGTGCTTCAGGAGACCTAGTTTAGACTGTTACAAAGCCCTGATTAGTTTTTAGAGAAAAAAGAGTGTTATTAGATAGAAAAAACAATCCTAAAAATCAACTTTGAGATTCTTATGAATTCAGTGTCTCTAGAAAAATAGCGTATTTTGCTTCTCTGTTGGAAGAGATTATTCTTAACCTGTTGTTTCCTAGAGCTATGTGGAATCTACATATAAATATTTGTTGAAAATTTATTTGGCCATTATAAATATAATATTGAAATAGAGATGAGTGGAGGAGTAAATGCAGCAAAATCAAAAGAACTTCAATAACTATTTGAACACTGCCCATGAAGCTCCTGAACATGAAAAAAATCTACAGAGAGGGAAAGCAGATATGGGATGAAATATATTTTTAAAGCATCCTACTTTAGAGAAATGTCTTTGAAATATAGAAGAGATTACATTGTTTGTTTCCAGCTCTTTAGAAAGTGTGCTAACTCAGAATGAATTGTCAATGCAGTCATTTCAGAAAGTATTTATAAGTAAAGTTGATGTACCGGGTTTAATTTTTTTTTTTGCTACCCAGATTTTTTATTTTTTGTTTTGTAATGCTTTCATCTCCTCATTACCTTCATGTAATATGTAAGTAATAATTATTTTCTGATTAGCAAACAAAATAGTAGAAGAACAAAGCAGGAACAGCTGCGTTGCATAAGATTAGAAACCAGAACTGGGCCCGTACAGATGTCTAAGGAAGAGTATAAGAAAGAGCACAACATGCACATAGGTAAGATTTCTTCAAAATTAAATTTCGGAACTGGTGGTTATAAGTTTGTATTGACCATGCTTTTATGAATTTCCTTTTCATTAATTTGTTCAATTACTTTTTGAACTATGTAAAATTTTGACATTTACAATAACTAATAGGCATTAATTCTGAAGTTTAATGCTACTTACCATAGAAATGTACCTCCTTCTGTTCATTTTAAACGTGTTACTTCATAATTTCATTTCATTTCCATTAATTTTCATAATATTAGGGTAAGGAAATAATTGTTCTTTATTTATTTTCTCCAGTCTATTTTGTGTTCTTAAAGACCTCTTTAATGTCTTTTCCAGGCTGAAGAGTCCTTGTCAATTTATCTGTTCCTCATATAAAAATGTATTCACTCTTCTCTGCATCTCCTGCAGCTCATCTGCATCCTTTCTGAAATTGCCTGATCAGGTCAGTAATCAAGATGTGGGCATGCTGTGGGTTGTATAATGGTATAATGCTGTTTCTTCTTCTGTCAGGCATTTATTTTCTAATAATTTATTACATTTTAATTATTTCTTTGATAATTACTAAACACTGAGCTGTTGTTTGGACAAAAATTATTGAATTCACATACAAAACCTTTTTTATAGTTCAGATCCTATAACTGTACATTTGAATTTAGGATAGTTTTTCCCTATACACGCCATTTTATTTTAATAAACATGGAATTTAACTTAAGATTTTCTTTCTCAGCCACTTGGAATCACATGATTCATTTGTGACTTTTTTTTATGATCAAAATTCATCTTACTACCTCAAATATGGTATGAGTTTCAACAAGGTCAAGTGCCACGTCCTGCACTTGGGCCACAACAACCCCAAGCAATGCTACAGGCTTGGGGAAGTGTGGCTGGAAAGCTGCCTGGCAGAAAAGAATCTGGGGATTCAAATCAACAAGCATCTGAATATGAGCCAGAAGTGTGCCCCGGTGGCCAAGAAGGCCAACGGTATCCCAGCTTGTGTTAGAAACAATGTGACCAGCAGGAGTACGGAGGGATTTGTCCCCCTCTACTCAGCCCTGGTGAGGCTACACCTTGAGTGTTGTGTCTAGTTTTGGGTACCTCAATACAAGAGGGATCTTGAGGTGCTGGAGCGAGTGCAGACGAGGGCAATGAAGATAGTGAAGGGCCTGGAGAATAAATCTTATGAAGAGCAATTGAAAGAGCTGGGCCTGTTTAGTTTAAAGAGGAGGCTGAGAGGAGACCTCATCACTCTGTACAACTACCTGAAAGGACATTGTAGAGAGTTTGGTGCTGGTCTCTTCTCACAGGTAATTGGTGACAGAACAAGAGGGAATGGCTTCAAACTGCAACAGGGTAGGCTTAGATTGGACATTAGGAAAAAATTTTTCACAGAAAGAGTAGTCAGACATTGGAATGGGCTTCCCAGGGAGGTGGCTGAGTCATCATCCCTGGAGGTGTTTAAAGGTCGTTTAGATTTGATGTTGAGGGATATGGTTTAGCCGTAATCTTTATAGAGCAGGGTTAGTGGTTAGACTTGATGATCCCAGGGGTCTTTTCTAACCTGAATGATTCTATGATTACATAAATAATTTAGCATTGTTAGAAACCTTTGTCACCCATTCACAGCTTTTCTACAATCATTGATGGAATAGCAGGCCCTAGTATTAATTCCTATAGCACTCTAATAATGGACTCAGTCATTTACACTTACTGACCACTCATTGTTAATTCTACTCTTTAAATGATTGTTTATGCTTTTGATGAGCTTCCCTTTTATACCATGCCAACTCGAGATTTCTTCAGAGTTTTTGATAAAAACTTTGTTGAAGGCTTTTTTGGAGATTGTGATAGCCCGCAGCACCATGGTGACTCTTGTTCTTGCACACAGTGAACCCTTTAAAGAATTGTAGTAGATTTGATGATGAAACTCCTTTCTTCAAAAGCCAATGATTGGTTTCCCTCCAGTGTATCACATGTTCCTGTTATTGTGTGCATGTATACAGTCTATTGTCTTTTAAACCTTCCACCATTATTTTCCAATATAGAAATCAGATTTCTTACTTGCATGTTTGGAGATTTGTTTCAGAATTCTTTTTTGTTTTTTAAATTGCGTTTGTGTTTGTCACTCTCTGATCCAACTTTGCTGAAGGAATTTTAACAGAGGGTACACACAACACAGTTAAATAGGTCAGCTATTTCATACTTCGAAGAACACCATCTGGGTCTGTCAAGTTGTTATGATTCATTTCACTAGTTTATTCTAGAATCTTTGCTAATTACACTTATTTTGAGGCAGACTCTCCAGTAAGTTGTTCACAAACATGGCTTCTGGCCTGGCTACCTTCTTTAGGTTCTCTTGTGAATATAGATGCCAAAAAAGTCATTCAGCATTTAACATTATCTTCTTAAACATTCCTTTGTACTTTGATCACATACTGGTTCTACACATTGTCTGGCAAGCTTCCTATTCCTGATCGGTTTGAGAAGAATTTAATGTTAGTTTTTATGCCTTCTGCATATTTTGTTTCAAAATCTATTATGACCTGTTGTGTTGTATTGTATTTTTACATTTAACTCACCACTGTTTGAATCCTTTTGTGTTTTGTGTTTGTTTGCTTCTTAAATGGGACATGACTTCTGAAGGATGTCTTCTTATATTTAATAGCTTTCTTTATCTTGTTGCTGGCTGCTGCTTATTGCAAATAGAGAGAGCTTTTACTTAAAAATTACTTTGGCTCTGTGGAGGAGTGCTCTTTTTAAAATCTTCCATCGTATTTGTGTTAACCACTATGCATTTTGTCTCGGCCTTTACCGAGCTATATTTAAATGGTCTCCTTGCTACTTCTTAGCACTTTGTCATTTTGGCTACCACTTTGAATATCTTAACCTTTTATTATGTTCCCAGTTGAAGTAAATGAACAACCATGAAGGGATAGATCTCAAAGGAGGCTTTGGATCCTAATACTGTGTGATGTGACTGATATATAAGATCTGGTTTTGTGAAAGTACTCAAAACTTGGTAACTGTATTCTGTGTACAACCTTTTCCTATAATCTTGTTGTAGTTTTCCTGTAAGAAAAGTATCCAGAAAGAAGAGCTCATTCAACATTGTTGACTGAAGATTCTGGGGATCACTGAGGAAAAATCTCTTCCATAAAATACATATCTCTCTTTGTTTGAGACATTTTAGCTTAGAGAAGAGAAAGCTCAGAGGAGATCTAGAGGAGATATATACAAATACCTGAAGGGAGAGTGCAAATAAAAGGGAGCCACGCTTTTTTCAGTGGTGCGCAGTGACATCACAAGCAGCAATGAAAGCAAACAGGAGGTGCCATCTAAACATCACGAAACACCTTTTTACTGTGGGGATGACTGAGCACTGACACAAATTGTCAGACTGGAGTTTCCCTCCCCTTAGAGATATTCAAAACCCATCTGGACAGAGTTCTGGGCAACTGATTTTAGGTGGCTATACTTGAGCAGTGCTGTTGGACCAGATTACCTCCAGAGCTCCCTTCCAACCTCAAACATTTTTTGATTCTCTGATGGGCTGACTCAGGTGGAAAGGGAGGGTATATAAATTGTGGAAGGAAAGGCTGGCCACTTGTGTGGCGTATAGGGCTGCTGTCAGAGAATGTAGGGAG
>NW_009721555.1:0-1201 GCF_000703405.1 Apaloderma vittatum | reverse complement strand
CTCCCATTTCTACAGCCACAAGATCATTTATTTTATAGGAGAGCTAACACCGGCAGTTCACTTTTCACAAGCTTTGCAAAGCACACACTTGGCAGTGGTTGGAAACTGCATCAGGTTCAAAATGCCAAAACAGAGGCCAATGCCTGGGAGATTGGACAGGAAGGCCAAGAGGAGAGGAACAATCCAGGCAACGCCTCTGCTGCTCTGACAACACTAACAAATCCCAGATGACAATGCTGGTGGGGCTGCCTCCTCCTAACAGCACAGCTGCCCTGTGTCAGCAGCTTTGCTCCCAGTAAAAATCTCCTAATCCCATCAGCAGTGACCGAACTAGGGAGTACCCAGTCACAGAAGCCAAGCACGGAAAGGATGATTTTAAGGAACCTATTTACAGATTGGATTTCCGTCTCTTCCAGCCACATCCCATTAACCGAGTTAAATTCACAGAGCCCAGCACAAAAAAGGGAATGTTGGCGAACCACATGTCCTGCGACATCGACTGTCTTAAACCACCAGAACTGTTTTCCATAAATCTATTATACCTTCGATTACAAAGCCAGGTAATAATTTGTAGGGCTTCCCATGCATAAGGCGCACACAGCCTGGTTCGGTCAGCTTCAAAGATCAGCACAATCACAAAGCAACAGAACAAGCAGATGGTGAAAATATGGGCTTGCAACCAGACCAATACATAGTAGGTAAGAGGAAAAAAGCAAGTTCTTCCTGTTGACATGAATTTTGTCACAAAACTAGTGTTTTGGAGCATGAGATATCCACACACTCTGGCCAGCCAAGTGGAAAATGCTTGGCAGAGGGCTCACAGACCCCCTGTACAGGAGGCTGCGCAGATGCAGTCCCTCACAAGTGCTCATGTCCTTCCTCAGCCAGGACGTCGCACTCCTTGGCTCCCTTCCGCAGCGCACATGGGCCAGGCACCGTCACAGCTCGCAGAAGACACCGCGACTGCAGCTGTGCCCTGCCCTGGGCCACAGGAGCTGTCCTGCAGACCACCCGGGGGCCAGAAATGCTAACGCAGCGTGTTTTGCCTACATCCAGCTGTGAAAATGTCCCATCTGCACATCCTGGAAAATTTTCCACCTCAGAAGAAAAGCAGCTTTTCAAGTCTTATCAAAGATGGTCATGTAAATAACCCTTCTACAGGCAGACTGCCTGCAGTCCTATTTCACCTGTAGCTTGTAGC
>NW_009721554.1:13196-13418 GCF_000703405.1 Apaloderma vittatum | reverse complement strand
TACGGCCGCCATTAGGCTCGCTGGGTCTCCCCACCACTGCCCTGACCCCCTGGCCCTCTGATTAACCTTAATTACACCTTCATCCCCGGGAACCGGTCGCTCACCTGAGTGGGGCCGCGGCCGGGGAGGGGGCACTCGAGAGCTGCCTAATTGCGGGCATCCCCGTCGGTGCAGGGAGGGGACCGAAGGGGGCCGGTGGCCAGCAGCCCGCCGCACGCGAGA
>NW_009721554.1:11723-13088 GCF_000703405.1 Apaloderma vittatum | reverse complement strand
GGCCGGCTGGGAGGAAAGCAGGGGTTGGCGGGCAGTGAGGGAAGGCAAGGGGTGAGGGTTGGGAGATGCTGCGGGTGCTGCTGTTTGGCCCCCAGCATGCATCCTTGCTGGGAGACCGAGCACCCTTCTGGGTGTCCCCTCCAACCTTGGTCTTCTCTGGTTAGGCTATGGGGCCTCTCCCAGGCTGGATGCAGCACCCTGGGACATCTGTCTCAAAGGTGGCCGTACGGTGCATGCCCACGCCTGGTATTTCAGGTGAGGCCACGGGTGCTATGGAGGATGGCAGAGACTCTGCTCCCTCCCAGCTCTGCCAGGTTGCCACCATTGCTCCAGGACAGCCCCAGACTGACGTACCACACCAGCCTCCTTCCACAAAGAAGATGCTGCTGCTTTTCTCCTCTCCCTTGCCGAACAAGGTGAAGCACAACTCTTTGGGTGCAAGGGAAATGGAACCACTTTCTCCTTCTCTGGAAAGATGCCCCCACCACTTTCTTCCCCCTCCTCACCACGCATCTCTCTTTTGGGAGAAAAAAAAAATAAAAAGAGATAATAAAGTTCTTATTTCCACCACATTTGCCATTTCCTGGTCTAAGTAAAGAGTGTCATAAGAGTGACAAGCTAAAAGCCACTGATTACTGTGGATTCATGGCATTTATTCTCCTCGTGAAAAGAGCAAACATCAGAAATAATGTGGTCCGGCCTGCCTCGGAGCCTAACCCTGCAATTAATCAGCATTCATGTGCAGAAGGTGCACAAGCATCTGATATGCAGAGAGGGAGTAATTAAAGGCAGATGCAATCTCTGCTTTCCGAAGGCCTGGGGAGGGCAACTGTGCCCCACCCCCATTGGGGTGCATCCCCCCAAAGCCACCCCTGTCCCCCCTTTCCTCTGGAGCAGCTGGTCACGCTCGCCCCATCTGCCTCGGCTGGGTGCATCAGGTAGCGAGCAGGGCGAGAGGGAACCCCCTGTTCCTCGGCTGTTCGGTAAAGCAAGTGGGAGGGTTTGGGGACGTCATATTTAGTTGAGCTTCCGATGCCTTGAACCCTGACATGGCTCGGTGACACCACGAGGTCCCCAGAGATGGGGATTGCTGTGGGATGGGGCTTGCCTGGGACTATCGCTGGCCTCCTCCCGCCGGGGTCTGCCCCGCTGCTCCCGCTGATCCTGTCGAGACCTTTAATCCGTGGGGGATCAGCAAATTAATCCACTAAAGCATGAAGGGCCTGAGCTGTGTTTAATCGCTCCCTTTTGTGTCAGGGGACGGCTAAATGACCATACAAGAGAAAAACCCACAGAGGGGTCAGAGGGGAGGCGGTGGGCGATTAACCCCAGTCACCTCCCTCCAGGCTGCGGCACGGGGTGAGC
>NW_009721554.1:5048-11654 GCF_000703405.1 Apaloderma vittatum | reverse complement strand
GTTTTCACTGATTGGGGCTGGCATTGTG
Organism: Apaloderma vittatum; assembly: GCF_000703405.1. Lineage (NCBI taxonomy): Eukaryota > Metazoa > Chordata > Aves > Trogoniformes > Trogonidae > Apaloderma > Apaloderma vittatum. The sequence goes on along the minus strand of NW_009721554.1, from coordinate 11,626 downwards.
GCCCAGGGTGCTCTGCAGCCCCCTTCCATGGTTGGAGCTGCCCTAGCCCTGGGCAAGACGAGCTGTGCAAGGTCTCAGCCTGGATCCCAGCAGACAAGCTGTTATCACGGCAATTACCCCCCAATAAGCCCTTTGGGAGCTATTTCGGCCAAGGGGTCAGTGGTGCTGACAGCGGCCAAATCCTCCTGTTGCCCCTGGGAAGGAGGAGCTGTGCTGGGGGAGGCTGAGCAGAAGCCGTCTGCCTGCTCCGGCACAGATTGTGCCAACGCGTGGTTGAGCATGGTGAACGCTCACAGCCAGCACGCTTCAAAAATATCACTTGGGGAACAAATGACACCACCTCCTCCTCGCCATCCTTGCACACCAACGCCCTCCCCCTGGCAGGGGCGGCCACGCCAGCCTGGGTGCTGTGGCCCCCCCGGTCTCCCCCTCCCATTTTCTTCAAAAGGAGAATAACCTGCAATATATATATATTTTTTTTTTCCTTTCTGGAAACTAATGGACTCCTTAAATAGCAAAAATTGCACCCTGTAATTAAGATCTTGCTTTTTAAATGATTAATCATTCTAACCCCTTCCAGCGGCATCCCACTTACTGCTGCTCTCATATTGAAATGCAGATCTGAGAGGGAGGGAGCCGAGCAGGTCTGCGGAGAGGAGCAATTAAATCTTCCAGCTGTCGCTGGTCCACCCCATCCTCCTTTTTTTTCAGGAAGCCCTGGGTGTTGTCCGCCGGGCTGGCTCTGTGCCCTGATCAGCATCCCCCCTTTTGATCCTCTCATCTCCATCCTCCTCCCCACCTCCATCTCTTCTTTTGCTGTTGTCTCTTGGTTTCTGGGCTCAGAGATACTTTCTCACTGTAAGGTCTGATATTCTTTTCCTTGGAAGTGCTGTCAGCTCCCCAAAAAACCATCTGTGCCCCTCCTCCCAGATAAATGGGGAAAGAATGTGAACTCAGGATTACAGTAACATCAGCTGAGGGCCACAAAGAATCAGCAATTCCAGTCCAGCCCATAAAAAACAGCTGCCTGTTTGGGGACTGCTGATCTATGTCTCTGCCTACACTAGTGTTTGCAGCCCTCTGAGGTCTCACCATCCCGTCCTTCTCTTGGCTTTCACCTGAACTGCATCCTATTGTGAAAAATCAAATCCTGCAAAAGCCACTGGTGAACGTGTCCTACCTCCCTGCAAGGAGTTCCCCACGTCCTCGGCATGTTGCCTTTCTCATTCACACTTGCCTGGGACCAGCTACGGGTTTCCTTTCAGCAGGAGAACTGCTCAGCTGCGTAGAAATTACAACCAAAAGAAGGTCTTCTGGCCTAAATCCCTCCTGTGGATCCTTCAGGTGTTTTCTAGAAGCATGCAGTTGCTTCTTCAGCCCATTGCAGTGAAGCTATGGGTGGATGGAAACCAAGCAGGGGAAAATACATCTGATTTGAGTCCCCAGTCGCATCGGGCTTGGAAAGGGCAGGCTCCTTCCTGATCATACCCTGAAGGGGAACGACCTGAGATGTGTTTTTCTGTATCAATGCTCTGCAATAAATCCCCCTTTCTGTCACCCCCTCAAGTCAGTGCTGTGGCAGGTCTGTGAGGTGGCCGGGACTCCAACCCCAATTCCCACAGGCTGAAGAAGAACCTATTGAATTCAGGACAATAGACACAGGGTTTTTCCAAGGAACCAGAGAGAGGGGTCTCCAGAGTTTGTGTCTGTCTGCCAGCTTGATTTTTCTGATATGGAAATAGAGAGGAGTTAGGAAAGTGTGCAACCATGTGAAATGGGGGAAAGGCAATGACAAAGAAGATCAAAAGAGAGGCTGGGATGGGGAGAGAATCCTCCCCATAGAGTATAATTGAGAAGAGAAGATGCTTTCCCAAGGAAAAGGAATGGGAAGGGGCTCCTGTGTCATATTATCTCTAAAATGCCGCACTTATCTTCTCAAATGTTTCCAAAGTGGAAAATTCCCATAAGATCTGAGATTGGTGCTCCTCTGTACCATCCATCTCAGTCATTGCCTGGTGCATTGGGCCAGTGCAGTGTTGAGCACCAGGCAGAGCACGGGAAGGACGTTCCATGGGTCAGGGGAGCGAGGAGTGAGCCTCCACCATAGTACACATAAGACACTGTTCGCTCTCAGCATCGGCACTTTTTCCACTCAGCTTTTCAGGCTCATTCCTTATATTCTGTGTCGCAACATAGCTATGACATGACTACAGGAAAGGACATGGTTCTCCTCACTAGGTGCTGACCCGTCCCAGGACACAAGGCGATGTTGCTGATGAGGCCGACAGTAGTTCCAGCCCTCCATTCTCATCCTCTCAATGTGGATGTACTCAAGAGGGAAGAAGGTCCCTAAGTACCTTGCCCTTGCTAGAGAGTGCTTTGGTCTTCATGGCAATCCCAATGGCTTTTAAAGGTGTGGACGACATTGACTTAGGACTTCATTCCCGCTGTCACAGCTAGAGCTCAGGGGCCTTCTTCCCATGACAAAATGGAGACAATATCACAAACCACATAATAAGAAATGGGGAACCACATGGACCATGAGCTGCCCTCCCAAAGGAGTGGTTCTTTGCAGTCTCTGTGATGCTCTGACACTCTCTCTTATAAGTCTGGGTGCTCAAAAACACCCAGAAATCCTCCAGGATTTTAAAGCATTAAATGCCTAATTTAACAACAAACAGTTGGCTTTGATCTTGCTGGGGAAAACCTACACAGCCAGGCTTGTATGGCCAGGAGCACCACAAGGGTTAACCAGCGGGAAGTGGAGTCGGGTACAGAGGAGTCCTGATGGGACCAGATTCCCAGAGCACTAGGAGGAAAGCCAGCAAACCCTACCAAGCTCTCTATTTATGGATCCCTGCTCTTCTGCAGGGCCCCTTTCTTCCTCCTCTTTGCTTTCCTCTTTTTACTCCTTGCCCTGAGTTGCAAGGCACAGGACCCCGTCCCGTCCCTGAGCCCCCTCCATGCCATCATTTGCATTTTCACCAGCCTTGATTAGTGCCAGAGCCTGTTTATAGAGTTACAATCTCCAAATTAGGTTGCCGAAGGCATCCCGGGCCAGCCCTGGAAAAATCTCGATGGTTGAAAGGAGCCATAACTAAGCCTCAAGCAGACGTCTTTATTCAGCTGTAATTGACGTTTAACAGACGTCTGTAACTTCGTCTGGACTTATAAAAAACCCCGAAAAAAAGTTCTCCCCTCTCTTTATGTTCCCCCCTTTTATCCAGCAGTCAAAAGTGTAAGAGCCCACCACACCGGCCCCACTCGGTCAGTGTGCAGCAGGGGCCGTGACAATAGTGGGGCTGAGACAAAGCCGCAGCCCACGCTGCACACACTGGCGCCTTGTATGTCTATTTACCTCCTAGAGTGGTTTATGCTAATTTATTGGAGAGCAGCGATCACTTCTGCATACTGATGTGCGGCCACTTCTTTCTGAGCAGGGGCCCTCATCTGCAGGGAGGCCCGTGGGGGGACCCCCTTCCCTGCTGGCAGTGCCCCAGAAATGGATGCTGGGATGCTTGAGGCTCCCCATGCACCCCCCAACCCATCCAAGGTGCTGGTCTGAACCCACGATGGCTCTTTGTTTTGGTCCCTTTCAGACACAGGGTGCGCAGGGATGTTCCAGGCACTGGAACCAAACAGAAGAAAACCAAACCCGTAGCCATAGGATGGAGCTGAGGGTGCAGAAAGAGGTGCTATAGATAGCTGTGGAGACAGCCGGATTTTCATATAAATATATCTCTGCTGTGTTCTGCTGACATGTGTGAGTATGGAAGGATGCTCACAAGTCAGGAAGACACTAGAAATCAGGATAAAATTATTTTCTTCTTTCCTGAGTGCTTACATTGTGTACTATTCTTTGCCGCACAATGGTTTATTTCAGCACTGGGACATGAATTCTCAGATCAGGTTTTACTGACTAGTCCTTGAAGGCAAATTTTTCTTTCTTTCTCAGGAAGACATGGTGCCGCCTAGACTGTGGTTGCCTCTGTGCTCTCCCACAGATGACCAGACTGTCAGGAGGACAGTTGGGTTTCTCTCTGCAGACCACATCCTTCCTAGAGGATGGGTTTATAGAGCATTTTCAATGTACAGACTACACAGAGCTAAAGAGTAAATTGGTTTTGGTGGTTCAGGATTCCCCAGAGAAAAGAGAATCCAAACAGGACGCTGCTGCTTTCACACGCAAAGCACCTTCCAGCATGTGCCAAGCACAAGTTAAGGCAGAGACAAGGCTTGGAGGCAAAGCCAGGAGAAAGAACAGAAGCAAACGGAATGAAGTCAGGAGCAATCCGTTTTGATGCTGGAGACTTGCTGTTTGTAGCATATGGAGCTCCTAGGAACCTGGTGAGTGCCATGATGATGTGACCCAGTCAAACATGGGCTTTCATGCCCATAGTGTGAGAATTGTGTCATTGTACTGCAGACAATAAAGTGAATGAGTCGTGCAGTTTATCCAAAAGGAACAGAGATCATGTTTAATCAAGCAGTTGTCCAGGATCCTTTAAGATGTATGTCAAAATTCCTTCAGCCGCCTCAGGAGAGGATGAAAGTTCTGCTCCAGCCCCCTGGCTCCCTCACTGCTCCTTCATACATGCGATTCCTGGCAGCAGAGCAAGGTAGGAAACCTGTCTGTGCCATGGAGCATGTGCCTCATGGCTGCTAGAGCCACTCAGAAAGAGTGAGAAATGTGACTTGAAGTACCAGAGCAAGGGTAAGGTTCCAAAGCTGGGAGCTTGCCCCTGCTGAGGTGGCCAACAGCCGGGAAAAAAAGGTGAGAAAGAGTTAGTCTGACATGTGGGACTGCGAGAGATGTCTCAGAGGTCAGCAGACCTCTCCTCTGCTTTGCTGGCTCAAGCCTAGAGAAACTTGAACATGCTTTTGAGAAGCTGCTGGTTGGGAAGGATTTATCTGGGGTGGGTGCCCACTGCCAAGCATGGTAAGCAGCCCATGCAGCCACTGCTATCCATGGCAAGCACAAATGGATAGAACACCTGTACCATAGCAGCACCTTCCCCTAGGACACCAAATGTAGGTACTCCTGTTCCTGGGAAGACGAGGGAAAGTCATCATGCCTCTGATGTGACTTAGGACAACCTTGGGCCATGGGAAATCCCATCCTGCTGCCTGTGGCACTGGAGGTGGCCGTGGCATTGGCACTGGCACTGCCCCTTCAGCCACTGGAGATCTCAGCCCCGAAACTGGAGATCTCAGCCTGCCAGAGAAGTCAGTTTTTCAGCTGCTTTGAGCAACCAAAGATACAGAAAGGGGCTGTATCACAGCCATGGATCTAGCCTTTTGTGTTTCAAACCCAAAGTCTCAGGGTTTCTTCCCTTTTTGTGCCACTCAAAGCAGCAGGAACTTTTGCAGCTCCTCCAGTATCTTTCCCTGAGGCTTTTCACAGCAGCTGGGCACAGGGCATGGCTGTGGGGCAAGAGCAGCTTGTAGTGCCATGCCAGAGTGTTTCCTCTTTCCCGTGGAAAGAGAAATAGCCCTCCCACAGGTCTCTTCCCCAATCCTCCATCATGCCAGTGCAGTAGTCCCTGGTCACCTATCTCTGTCATTAGTCAAGGGCTCACAGGAATCTGAGGTCGAGAAAGTCTTGCCAGGCCAAGATAGGGATAAGAGTGTTTCTCAAGGCTTCCTACAGCAGTGGAGAGGGAGGATTTCCCACGTAGTGCTGAGCACAAAGAGCCTGAGCTGCTGAGCATCCGTAATATCCAGGGGTGCCTTTGCTCAGCGCTGGCAATGAGGTTTGGCAGCGGCATTAGGGAGTCACTGGAGGGGTGCTCACATGAAGGAGAGCCTCCTTCCTTCCCCCCCAGCACCTTGCAGGTGGGTGGGAGGGCAGGCAGGGCTCTGGGAAGGTGCCAGCCTAGGGTCTGGCAGCCTGCAGCCCTGCCTGCACTGCTGCCTTGCAGGAGAGGAGGGAGATGTGAGCATCATGTCTTAGGCGAGGGCACCTCATACTGGCAGCTCCAAAAATAGCCTGGAAAGCCTTTGTTTTAGTGATCTCCCCTCTTTCTCCCAGGGTGGTTTGCCCTGACTGGTGCTGGCAGGGGGAGAGGATGCTTGGGAGCAGCGTGAGGCTGCAGGGATCAAAAAGCTGGCCCAAGCCCCGAGATCACCCCGTCATTTCCCTTTGCCAGCCCACGCCCAGAGCCACTTCTGCATGAAGTCAAGCCAGGCTTTTCCCTGGTCACCAGCAGGGTGATCCAAGATCATGTCCCCAAGGTGCCTCTGAGCCCCAACCCACCAGGACACCGAGGCTGTGTGTCTGTGTGGGGTGGCTGTCCTTCTGCAGCCTCTTTAGGTTCACCCTCATGCATCCAGCAAACCCCAGACATTTAGGGCTGAGCCCCTGACCTCAGCACTCCAACCTGCCCTCCAAAGACTTCTACATCTTTCCTTTCCTCCCAGGGCGAGCTGCCTCGGCAGGGGCATCCCTAGGCCTCGCTGGCGAGCTGTTATCTGTCAGTCAAAATCGGGTGAGAAAAGAAACACCCCTCTTAAAAAACAAGATGTCTGGTGTGAATCTCCTGATCCTGCTAACCCGAGGGCTCCACTGGAGCCGGCCG
>NW_009721554.1:0-5017 GCF_000703405.1 Apaloderma vittatum | reverse complement strand
ACCCGAGGGCTCCGCGGGAGCCGGCCGCGTGCAGGTGGCGGCCCCAGGTCTCACTTAGCAACAGGGCTCGGAGCAGCCCGCGGCTGGCGGGAGAAAAAAGGTCTTTTCTTGTCGGTGAAAGATTCATCGTTGGGCTGAAAGTGGCCCCTCCCCTCTTTCAAATACTTGTCAGCAGGGAGAATACAGCTTAGATACTGGGCTGATCAGATCATGGCTAATCTGTTATTCCTTGCCACGAAAACTGCCGGAAGACTTTCAAACAACTTCACTGGGAGCGTGTGCAGCAGGAGGGAGCGGGATGCCGAGCTGCTGGCAGTCCCACACCGGCATCCTGAGGGCATCTCCCACTCGTGAGGTGCGTGGGGTTGGCAGCGTTGGTCCCCAACCCCATGCCAGCCAGGGCTGGCACCATCCTTGGGGCCACAGATAGGGGTAGTGGAGGAGAAGGAGTTGGTGCTGAGCAGTGGGAACAGAGGAGATGGGCTGCTCAAAGTGTCCCCTGTGGTGAAAACCATGTCCTCCTGGTCACATAGCTTTTCTCTCAGACTGGGTGGTTTGGAGATGTTTGTCCCTATGGAGGGACCTTCGCCACCCATGTCTGTGAGCCTCAGTGCTGCAGAGAGTACCAACAAAAAGGATGCCAGCTGGGAGAAAGGTGCTTTACTGGCTTCTCCTTCCCTCTGGGCTGAGATGTTTAGAGGGGAAAAGAATAGATCAGACAAATCAAACAATTCGTACTTGGTGGTTTGCAGGAATTTCATGTGGTGGCCCAGATTCCACCCTCCTGTACATGGGAGTACATCAAAGAGATGGAGTTAGCAGGAGTGGTAGGAGCTCACTCAAATATCTCCTACACATCCTGTTATGCCCAGCGCTGGGGCCAGTGGCAATACACCCTTACAGCCAGAAGCCCACTTCTCCCTGCAAACCAGGGTAGATGGAACTCCTTTAACCATTGCGACTACACACGCAGGTGAGACCTGATCCCCAGGCCTGGCACATGCTGTCCTGTCTCTCCCCAGATGCTCATGCATCTCATCCACGTGCCTCACCCTGGTCCCTAGCTCTCTTGCTTCCTTTCCTTTGCACTGCTGCATACCAGCGTGGCTTTAGCCTTAAATCTACCTCTTCTGGACTCAGCACTAACCATCGTTATTGTTCAGGATCTGCTGTGGAGATGGACTCTTGGTGGGCCTGTGATGGAAACTACTCCGAAGTGGCTCAAGTTGATGAGAGCCTGTGGTAAGGGGGACAGATGCCCAGCGAGCCTGGGGACTGGCCTGCACCTCAGCAGGCTTCTCTTGGTCAGGAATAATTAATTACCTTCTCGAGGATCTTAGCTTCAGCCCTTCCCTGCTCATGCCCCAGCCCAGGAGAAGAGGGAGGGAGGAGACGGCAGCGAAGAGGGTAGAGAATTAATTGGACATTGTGTTGGGAATCGCCTCCTGGTTGCTGTCAATCTTGGGAGTGAACAGCCTCTTGTCTCACTCAATAGGAACTTTATATGCTCCTTTAATCCTTCAGTTCGTATTGTCAGAGTTTCCCCCCTCCTCCTGTCTCTCCTTCCCACCGCAGGACTTTTGATGACCCCAGCTGTCTGAGGCAATACAAAGAAGCCCCTTAACTAACACCCTGTGATCTATACAGGCAATAAAGAGGCTCCCCTTGACAAGGATTTGCAGGCAGAATATATGCAAATGCTGGGAGGTGCATGGGTGGGGAGGTGTGCCGAAAAATCCACTGCACAACGGGGCATGGCTCCTGGCCCTGGGCATACAGTGGCCCAAGCGGGGATGTGGTGCAGGGGAGGGATGGCCAGAGCAAGCCAGGGCTGGCCAGGGCTGGCCGGGCATTGCATACTCCACCACGGGTAGAAGCAAACGGGAGTGCCCCGCTCGTCCGAGCTGTGAGGCCGAGGCATCCATGGGCACATAGATGGGGGCTCCCGGCCTGTGTACCCCCTGCACTTTGCTCCTCAAGGGCCACCTCCCGAAGTCAGGAGGCCGTGCTCCTTCACACATTAACACATGAATGGGGTTAGGGGTGGGGGGGAGGAGGGAAGGGGGGCAAGCCCCCACTGTCCACTCAAGCAAACAATTTGGCTAGCAAATTGACATAATTACAAGGGACAGAGAGAAAAGAAAGGCGAGCCCCCTCCCCTGCACTCCAGAGGGCCCGACCCCTGCGGAGTTACTTAGACCCTTTGTGCGACTCAATGCTAGGTACTGATGAGGGGACGTATGCCCTTTTCAAGGGCCCTAAGCGACCGGCTGCCCTAATCTGATTACAATTTACAGCACTCCTTCAGAAGGGGCCAGAGCGGTGCTCACGCGGGCGTGGACACACTGGGTCCCACACGCACACGCTCGTAACCAGCGCAAAGGTGGACGGACCCACCCAGCAAAGGTGGACCTCCAGCAACACACACAACGTGGTTTGCAGCGTGTGTGCTCTAGGAGGCTGAAGGCACGTCTGTGGGGACGCGGGGCTTTGAACGGCACCAGCAGGAGACAGACTGTGGCCAGCTCGTGAGGTGTGCGATGGACACATTTCGGACCAAATCTGGGGCTGTCACTGTGTACCTGCACCTACATACACCAACACATACACGGGCACAGATGTAAGCACTCCCCTTCTCCCGGGCAGGCTCGCAGAGGGGGACCCTCTGCAGAGGCATCGGGGTCCCCGCCAGGAGTCGGGGACAGCGGAGGTGAGCCAAGGTCTTCCCCTGAAATCTCTGCAGCAGCTCACAGGAGCAGGAACACAAGCAAAGCTCACCACCTGCCTATTAAAAGCAGCATTAAATGATGCTGTTCCCCCCCTCTCCGCCCCCTTCTTGCTCTTTCTAACATCATCCCCTTGGGGAAACCACCACCTTTACATGAGATTTTTCCTTTTTTTTTTTTTTTTTTTTTTTTTACCCTCTTTTCTGCTCTGTGCTCCATAGATCCCAGGGGATTAGCAGCCGGGCTGGGCCTTCCAGCCTTCTTGAAGGCAGGTTGTTTCAGCCAACCCCCCCATGGGAACCTGCCCCAGGACAACTTTGGTCAATGCCTCCAGTGCTTCCCAGCCAATTTGTACCACCTAATCCCTGCGGGTATCGACAGCCCCTTTCTCACACATCCTCCCGCCCGCCGGAGCAGCCCAATCCTCTGCTCTCCGCGCTCCCCTGTTGAGAAACCCTCCGTCCACCGCTGGGGCCGCGACCGCACTTCAAACACACCAGCCCGACCCTGGCATTGTTTGTCAGGGAATTAAGACTGCAAGGCCAGCCCCAGCGAGTGATTTAGGTACTGAGACCAGACTGAGCCCTGCACGAGCACGAGTAATAAAACGCTTCACTGCCCAGCAGCCTGGGCAATTTAGGTGTCTTCCCACGAGGAGGAGGCAGAGCCCAGAGGGACGAGAAGTGGGGTTGGGGCTCCTTCTGCCGGCATGTGCTCAAGGGCAGGACCATCTCCTGGTGCTCACAGACATGCCCCACCAGAGATGCAGGTTGCCACCTTGCTGAAGCAATGAGGGTCATTCAGTATTTGCCGTTACTGATCCTCACAGCCCCTTGCAAGCTGCTGGGAGGAAAGACCAGGAGCCATGGGGGCTGGACACACAGCTGGATGCTGGGTTATCTGGGAAATGGCCAGAGCTCAAATGGGGTGGGACAAAGGGGCAGTAGAAAATGCAGTGCCCAAAAGGTCTGCTTCTGCTTTCAGGCTTTGCAGATCGAAAGTTTGGGACTCTCTTTTTGAAATGCTATTGTCTACAGTGCCTGCCACTAAAGATCCCTGCAGAGGTTTCTGATGGGCTCTCTGGATGAAGCTGTGAGCAGAAAATGGCTGTTACCTCCTTTCCCCCACGCAAAGAGACTGGGAGGAGATCTCCTTCCTTCGGATGATCCCAGCACATGGAAATCAGGAATTGCCCTTCATTTTCCCACCCCTGTCCCGAGGAAAGAATGCAGCTCAACATATGCTCAGTCTTTGCACAGATCATTCTTCAGAGACCATGTCTTAACCCCTGTCAGACCTGCCTTTGCCATCATAAAGAATTATACATTGGCAAGTGGGCTCGAGCTCCTGATGACCCAGCTACAGCATTTCTGAATTTCCCCTTATCCAACAAGCCCTTTCCCTGCATCCCACACTGCTGCTGCGCTTGAGACCATTTCTACTGAAGATTTATTTTGTTACTCTTTCTTTCAACAGCGAGGTTGTCTCAGGCAAAACAGAGGCAACACAGGTTCAGAAGAGAGCATCTCCTGCGCCTAGCTGTCCCCATCCCCACGCCGTAGCGGGGGAACAGTGTTTCGGTGCCTCCTCCTCTGTCACAATGTTTTTCAGCTCCACCAAGCAAAGTGTCCAATTAGAGCAGAGCCTCTTGCTTCCATCTTTGCCGACATTTAATTAACATGCTGCTGCTGGCAGCCGCTGACAAATTCCAGAAACATGTTGTAAAGGGTTTTTGTCTTTACCCAGCATGGAAAATGAGGGTGTCATATCCCAAGGGGATGTGAATAGCTACTTTTGACTCCCCCCCTCAGGTGTGAGAATTACAGCTAGACGCGGTGAAGAGACCTATCAGCACTCCTACCTCCTTCCCCCCCCTTCCCTTTTCCTCTCCTGCTCCCCACATCATATCACCCTGGAAAATGTGCAGGTTTTAGGCCTGATTTTCATTCCTGTCTCCTCTAACTCTGGCTAAAGCCTGAGGTTCTGTCTGTGCTCTGGATTTTGGCTCTTCCCATCAGCATAACCTGTAAGTGGAACGAGTGGTCTGACGACGCTGGAAGAAATGGCTGAAACCAAAGAAGAGGAAAGGGTCTTGCCAGCCTGTGGTGTACTTGCAAACAAGGCTCCCGAGTAGAGCTGGTCCGGAGAAGGTGATGGTGGAGGCACGGAGAAGTGCAGCCGAGCTCAAAGCCGGACCTCACCCAGGTTTCGGATGGCAGCACAAGCGCCCCAGCGCCCCCAACAAAAGCGCCAGTCTGGCCCCTGCTTCCCCCAGGGGCCCAGCCCTGCCG
>NW_009721553.1:12682-47754 GCF_000703405.1 Apaloderma vittatum | reverse complement strand
ACTTCATAGCAATAATATGGTCCTTGGAGCACTTCTCTCTGTTTATATTTAAAAGGGTTTTTCTCCTTAATCTGTTCTCAGCTTGTCTTGGGTCTCTGCCATGCCTTTATGAAATTTTAATTCTAACCTCAAATTAATTCGCTCCAAACTTTGTTTTCAGTAATTTTGACAAGAAACCTTTCTCATCCTCAGCAGCTTTTACCATACAAAGTCAAGAAGGAGAATAGTACTCCACACCCAAGAAAAACCCTGTGTGCAGAAATTCATGATCTGCCAGATTCTGCCCAGCTTCAAAACTTTAACCAGAGAAACCTGTTTAGTATTTTCCAAGAGGCAAACCCCCGTGTAGCTTGAAAGTGAGTTCATGAAAAATCACATGGAACTGGAACAATTCAGGACATGAACGAGAGGGACAGAAGGCGAGGGGCCCCTGAAGGGACTGTGTCCTGTAAAGGGATCGTGTCCTGTGCTCTGCGTGGGCTTCCATAACGCTGAACACATCTGACAAGTGCTGGCTAGGAGAGGCATGGATTTGAGAGAATGATGTGGTGACTCTGCTGAACTAAAAAAAATACCCTCGGGTAACTACAGGAATAGCTTTACTAGCTTAATCTTCCATTTGCTTGTACTGCTTTGACCTAGTAAATGTGATAAAATACAAACTCTTTTGAAAAATTCCTTCTGGGAGAGATTGGGATGCTACCACCAAACCAAATGATGCAGGTTTTTTTGTTTTTTTTTTTTCTCTCTCCTACTTTCATCCAATCTAATGTAGGATACCAAGCTCAAAAACCTTTGGTGATGAAGGATCTTTTGTCAAGTGATTTACACTGTGCTCCAGTCCCTGTCGCTCAGCTGTCAGTCAGTCATCATTAGAAACAGGTCCCTGGTCAATAAATCTGAAGTGCCACATCTGGTTGCTCTTCTACAAGCAGATAAATACATTGCCCTATTTCAACAGCATCTGTTCTACTGATTATTGAAAGTAATTAATGCTATTTCATAAAGATGACATCAAAAAAACACCTGCCAAAACTCTGGACCACCTCAGACTGAGAGTCTCATTGCAGATCCAGTTATCTAAAACTGCCTCAATAATGTAGCTATTATCAAAGACAAAAGTGGATACGAACAAACTAAATTAAAAACGTGATCCAGCACAATGTATCAATTTTAATTAAGGCAGAAAAATACTATTGTGAAAATACTAAAACTCTCACAGAATCCCAAAATAAAGGCAAGACAATGAAGCTAAAATTCAGGTGTGTACAAACATGTCCGCTGGATCAATGCCTAAACTAGCCAAATTACAACTAAACAGCAAAACAGTTTATAAAAGCAAACTGATACTAGCCTGAAACATTTCAAGAGAGCAAAGACAACAAAAAATGGTAAGAAAACAGCCCTCATGGACAAAGCAAATACAGTCATAAGAATCTAAAGAACTGAGATAATAGAAGTAGTACCCTGTGTAAATCCAGTTCCAATAGTGTCACTTGGGCTATAACCATTGACAGGCGCCCTACTACTCAGGTCTATCATCTGGTGCAGGCGGAGCTTTCGGCAGTAGATAGAGGCAGCCTCGGGTTCCAGGGCAATGATCAACTGCTCGGGATTTTCAGGAGATGCCATTCCTGCCTGCGAGAGAGAATCGATCAGAGAAGCGGCATGGGGAACCCCGCAAGCTCACAGACCCTTTTGTCGGCAAGTGAACCAAGCCCTGCCCCAGCTCGCGGGGTCACTTAGGTCAGCCCTCCGGGTTCAACGCGCAAAAGAGCTGCTGCTGTTCTCTAAAGGGCTTGGGCTGGGAAAGGTCCTGCCCACAACATATGGCACAACTTCACAGGCTGTAACGGGGAACTCTGCATGCACTTACCATGCCAAACGTCTAACCGAGCCGCTGGGTGCGGGACAGGTGGGGAAAGGAAACCTGCAATGAATGACCTAAAACCTGAGCTCCAAATTACTCCGTGAGCCTGTCTGCTACAAGGGGCCCTGGCTTCCTTTAAGAAATAAAGGAATACCTCCGACCTCACCTTGCCTCCACAGTATTTTAAGTATGCTTTCCTTTATACTCCACACACACATAGTCCCTGCTGAAATGGACTCTCCACACTGTGTAGGTAGCTAGGAATATGCAATACACTTTGCCTGTAACGCACCTCCTGACCTAAACCCAACATTTTCTGTTTCAAAATCCATTGCCTTTAAGCACATTCACTTTCGTAAAATGTTCCGTATATTCAAGGACTCAAAATAAAACAGGGCAGGTTCCCTAAAAGTTAATGAAAATAAGCCTAAAAATAATCTCACATTCTAAAATCAACCTTTGCCATTCTTTCTATTTTCTTTCTGGACTTTCAGCCTCCGGATACACAGATTTTCAAAAAGCCACAAGCTCTCATGTAACCACTTCACTCTCAAGTTGGGCTTAGAGAAAAATATCAAAGAGCAGTTGACAGAATTGTGCTTTCACTTCTTTCCTCCTGCATTTCTCCCTGGCATTAAAATAGATAACAACATTTTCCAACTCTTTCTGCCCAATTTTTGTTTTACCTATTATTTTGCAGTTAAGTGCTCAAGTACCAAAGCATGATAGCAAACAAATACATATATAAACACTTTTCTCTTTCCACAGTCAGTCTTCCAGCAAAACTTCACTTCAATGCATACACACGCACTGCGGTAGCTCCAGAGGATCCCCAAAAGAAGGCAAAATCCCATGGAATGACTGTGGACCTGGACTGGAATTTGGATTCCTACGCTGTGGGCTGTGGGAATTGCTGGCTAGTTTATACTTGCAGCTAGAAACTCAAAGTAATTCAAAACGCAATACTGGGGTAAGACTTGGAGACATAAAATTGTCCTTCACATTTATTGATTCATTCTACCCTCTCTATCTTATCAAATAAGATAAATAGATTTTCATAGAAAGCATCTTCCTCACTGTTGATTAAAACAAGAGAAAACAACAACAAATAATTTTAAAAAAATAAGAAAGTAAGGGTTAAACTAATCATGGTTGCTCATTATTTTCAAAGCACACCTCATGATTGGGATTATGGTCACTTTGCATCCTTTATTGCTGTTGGAGAAAACCTTGCTTCAGTCACACCCAATGGACTCTACAGCATGATCTGAAATTAGTGGAATTGCCTGGGAATACTGTGCAAATACCACAGAATATCAAGCCTTACCAGCTACATGGCAACAGATATAACAAATATATTGAAAAGAAAGTTTACAACCAAACTTTCAAAATCTGGAAAACACAGATTTACAGCAGCCAGAGTAACCCTTATGGATATAAAAAGACTATCAACCAAGCATACATCCAAGCCAGACTCTCCTGCCATCATAACACTTGCATGCTAGCATGTTGGCAGGGACAGGCTTAGATAAAGCTCTGGAGCTTTACTGGTGATGAAGTTGCATCGTGCCTTAGTTAAAAGCCAATCCTTCCTCCAACTGGTCTGAATGCACTAGGCACAAGCAAGGCTGGTTTCATGCCAGCTCACTTCAGCATCACTTATCTCCAGCTGAGCTCCTCTACACACAAAGCTGTCATTTGTTGCATCGGAAAGGGCAACATTCAAGATGTGAATCAACACTTGGTACCTGATCAATATTTATCTTACCTGCTAAGGAATTCCAAAATTGTATGGTCTCTGCAAACAAACCACCTCAGCCCTTTTACCATCTTTGCCTTTGGAAAGTTTTGCTAAAAGCCTAACCTGAATCTTTCTTGCTGCAATTTTTAGGCCAGCACTTCTTGCCTTATCCAACAAAGGCATGCAGAACAAACAGCTCTCAAGTACCCTGATGCAGTTTTTACATATATTAAATCCCTCACCATGCTTGTGAGAGCTCTGAATGTGAGCAGCAAGTGGGTTTGATTTGGTGTTTAGTTTTTTTGATATAGAATCATAGAATCACAAAGGTTGGAAAGGACCTTAAGATCATGAAGTCCAACCTATAGACCTACACCACCGTAATACTAAACCATATCCGCCAATGTGGATGAACTTGGTGTGTTCAGTCTGCTCCATGTACTGGGCATGTGTTACTAGCACAGATAAAGCAATTTCCAGTCTTGTAGCTAACCTATGCACTAAAAGAGTAAATTATACTTAAGGGAAAAAATAGTTTGTTGCTGAGCATATTAAAATCCAAAGGCTACAGCACAAAGCATTTGCAGAAAAAAAAGTGACAAGAACCAAGTTGCACACAGAGGGAACACACAGGTATTTCCTAAAATGAGGAGAGAAAAAAAAAAAATTTCTTAACTGCACAGTCATCTGTTCTAGGGGGGATTTTGGTACAAATTTCCAAGGCTGGTTCTGCTAAAAGAAAACAGTAAACCATTAACATTTGCTTCCTCCCCTCCTCTGTATCATGAACTTTTCACATTGCAGCACATCAGCAGAGGAAGGCAATGACCTGCAGCAGATGGACTCAGATCCATGTTCTCAGACCCTCCAAAGCAGAGCAGATGCTACTCTTGCTACTTTTTCTCTCCAGATATTATTTTAACATACTCAAAATATCTCCTGAGGAAAACATTCAACAGAAATGACAGTTTTTAACAGTTCAAAGCACAGCTGATCCTAATAGAATTTCATGAAGAAAATGTTGAGTTTTTTTGTTAAAAAAGCTCTCCTTATGGAGCTTGAAAGGCCACTTACAACAAAGAATGTGTTATTTCACATAATAAAAAAAAAACATACAAAGAATCTTGCACAGGAAAAGGTACTAGGCATCCAAAATACACATATTTTCATATGCACGTATATATGTATGGATCAATATCAACTCTATTTCATATTTCTTGTATGCAGTATTTTTACTTAGAACACCAGAGATAGCACATTCCTGTACACATACATCTATACACAGTATGGAGAGAATGGGGGAAGGGGAGATGAGAAAGAAGCATGAACACACACATACTGCTAGGGAGGAATGAGGTTGCTTTAATACAAGCTCTGAGAAGATGAAGACTTAGGAGGCAGTACATCCAGTACATCTGTCCCATCATTACAGCCAGGGAGAAAGGGACAGATGGGAGAAAAATATCAGGCATGAGGAGAAAGAGGAGTGAAAACAGCAGGCGGTCAGCACAAAGAAATGGTGATGCATTTGTTAAAAATATTAACTGTATAAGCTTGGGAATTTGCTATATTTCACATTTGTTCCTTGAGATCTGCCTCCCTCCAAGTCCTTACCCACTGCTGTCCGAGTGTAAGTAAGAGCCGAGATTCACAAGTTACCAGGCTTGAACGGGCTGGATCTAAACAATGTCCCAGTATCCAACACTGTATAGATCCTTCTGGCAGTGGGACAGATGCCTGACATTTGCTTTGCCTAGGGCAGCTTATAGCAGACTATAGAGTCATGTCTCGGCTCTAGTCTGCTAAGGAGAGTTTCTTTCTCCCATTATACTCACTAGTGGTATAAACCTAGTCATCCCTTATGAAACATGAAGGAAGCAGACAGCAGTTTTCTCAAAAATACAAACATGGAAAACCCACCAAAGGAATTACAAAAATCCCTTGAGCACCAGAAACTTCATAAAAATTATTTTATTTGCAGGACATCACTGCTTTATATACATGGAAGAAGCAACGAACACTATGAAAAGAATTACTTCTAAAGTCTGCCCCAAACTCCCTTTGCTCATCTGCCTGAGGACTAGGATTTCATGCTTTGACAAGAAAACTCCCAGATTTTCACTCGCTCCAGTAAAACAGGTCTGTGAGCTGGTGCCAGCACAGTGCTGTTCACTTGCCAAGATGCATCACCAACAGCAAATCTCTAAGTATTTCAAAGCCTTATGTACTGGAGCACAAATAACTTTACCATCCAGATGCAGGTGAATTCTCAACCTGGCACACCAGCTCTCCTTTCATAGCCAGAGATGTGTCACAAGACAAGAATCACAGCTGACCACAAATACATTCTTGATTCCCTGAACAGCTCAGCTGCCAAGTGTTAGACTAACTCATCATTCACAGATATTGAGGTGTGGACTGAAGCAGTCTGAGCACTTCCACAGAACTAAACAATATTCACTCATTCCATATGCAGAAACATCATTATTGCAGATTAAAAGATGCTGCTTTTAAAATCCAACCTCACATGCCATGACATATTATGGAAAAAAGCAATGCACATTTATTTATTTTTAAAATATTGTAATGTGTATGACCTCAAAGATAGCATTAGAGTGTAATATTCCATGTAGTCTGAGTCTTTTTTAAAGGCAATGAAAGCCACAAGGTAGGCCTAGATTAAAAGCTCCAATCTCTCAAAGCTGACACAATTATAAGCGTTAGGATTTAGCTGGAGTACTCCTGTACTTCACAGCACAGCCAGGCAGAATGCTGTTGCTCTATCAAGCTTTATTACACCGTAGTGACCTCAAAGGGAATAGTATATTAGGAAATATACCATTATGGAAAAAGTAGACTCTTCCTACTACTATCCTTTCAAACTACTGGAAGCAAAAAGTTAAATCTCCTTTTTTTCCTTTTCAGAGAGATACATCAGGCATCTTTTTATTGGTGAAGAAAAGGAAGTTCGACCAGTCACTTGTGACACAACGAACGTGCCTTACATGGAGGCAATTTCGTTGAGCTTCGAAACCAGTTAACAGAGCAGACACTAAGCGCGAAAAAATCCTCACACATACTGAAAATAGTACTCCATCTGTTGAATTTAAGATGCTGATTTTTTATTAGGATTGTATGTTAACTAGAGTCAGCCCCCTGCAATTTGTATTAACCTTTATTTCCTTGAACTTTACCTAACTGGAAATCCTCTTACTCTTTCTTTCATGTACATGCATTTCCTGTTCTCTCAAAAAAACTTTAAAGTCCAGCTTGTTTTCTGAATACTAAAGCTTCCGAAATCTCATGGCTGACTGCTGCAAGGCTTTCACCTCACACTGCAGCTTTTCCAATTGTCAGAGCACATATAACCATACTTTCCTGGACACAGCAGCCTATTTTCAACCATTTCTGAAGCTTCTGCCCTTCCATCAGCACTGGGTGATGACACAGGCAGGCACACCCACACACATACCTTCACAAGATCACTTCATAAGTCTAGCTTAGCTTTGGAACCATATTATTAAAAAGGGCCAAATCTTCAGGATCAAACTACACTAGGGGCACAACAGCAACGATCAAAACACTTCCCTGTCCTGTGCAGGCTTGCCAAGAACTTTTCCCAAAAGGAAAGCATTTAAGTTTGTACATACAATTAGACTTCTATGTCCCTGATGTTGTGTGGAGGAAGAACAGTCTACAGCACAGCTGTCAAACCCAACAGTGTTACGTTAACACGGGCAGAAGAGCCTGAGCCTGTTAACATGCAGCTTTAGTTAATACTATAAAATCAGCAACTTCCTTACAGAAAAAAATATGGTGAAGATAAAGCTTAACGCAGCCTCTGAAAAAGAAAAAGTCCAAAAAGTGAAAGAGCAATAGTTAAAAGTCCGTACATACTGGAAATAACAGAGGCGCAAAGGAGCACTGCACAGAATTTGGACTAATCAGATCTGTGCAGGCAGCGAGGGCTTGACCCATTTCACTAGAATTTAGCGTTGGGGCCAGAGCAAACTGCAGCTGAGTCTGCGTTGGTGTTAACGCAAACTCGCAGAGCAGTGGTCTTCACGCTGCAAGAGGAGCACAGAGGCCCCTCTCACCCCTTGTGTCCCCTTTGGTCCAGGGAGTAGTTCAAGCCAGGTCTCTGAACTAGAGAAAATAATCTGATCAAGACCCATCTCTGACCCATTTGATATCATTTGCTACACCACTTTCAGGGTCAAATGCAATTAAGTAAGTTATTCCGATACATACTCACAAATTTTAAAAAGTGTATTTTCTCCAAATAAGAACTGTGATTATACTCAGGAGAAGTTAATTTTACTTTCTGCTGCACTACTAAGCAGTGAGATGGTTCTGGCAGACTCTGTACTCCTTACTAGCTCAGATTTCCCATCTATAAAATATGTATACTACTGCCTCTGTCCTTTATGCATTGAAAGCCACTAAACGAAAATATTCTGTAAACTAAGTATAGAGTAATATACTAAGTTGCTTTCATGGCAGTTGAATTCCATCCTTCAGAAAGAGAAACAAGCTAAAAATGAGGTCTGACTGGATGAATTCTGACACTTACTCCTTTGCTAAATTTTGCGGTCATCTAAGACCTGATTCAGTCCTGAGTCAGGGCCATAGGCGCTGCATTCTCAATTAATAAGACATTTCCTGACACAAAAAAACGTAGCATAAACAAACTAAACAGATAAACATGTGCAAGAGAAGAACCACCCTCACTCTAAGGTGGGAATTCACTCCACACCTCCAGAGCTCCAGTTCAGTGTCCCGGGCAAATGCTACTCCCCACCAAAGAGCAAGCTTTGATTTCTGTACATGACACGTAGCAGGGCAGAAGCTGCAGGGGCAGCTTCATCACGGCTCCATCAGCCTGAGGTCCCTGCTCCGCTCTCACAGTTTGCCATCTCCACCAGCTGCATTATTTAAGCACTGCTGAAGCTGCAGACTAGATGAGTGAAGTGATCCATTCTTCTGGATGGTAGGAAGAATCCCTTAAACCTGTTTTAGCTGCATTCGTAGGCACCAGAGATAAAATTTTAAAAATTGGATTCCATGAAATAGGTCTGTAAAGATAATGCGGTCCATTAGGAAACGAAGGTCTGCAGGCAACATCACTCAGTCAAAAAAAGAAAATGTGAATTAATATCAATGTTTTTCTATTTTTTAAATCTATTTATTATAATTAGTGTCGATAGGAAACTCATGTTTGCAAGTTAAGCACCATGCAGCCTGCGTGAAGAAAGTATTGTGTGAACTGAATCAAGGCAACACAAAACAGCAGTTGGAAATGAAGTGCCTCGTGAAATTTACACTGTTTAAACTAATCAGTCCATTGTGTTAAGGGATTCAGGATTACACCATCCACTTAGTGCCTTGCTAAGTGAGCTCTTCCTCTAATCCTCCTTTTTCACTAGCTAGCACTTTCTCCAGTTCTATGGCATCAAACTAGGATGTCACAAATAAACAAGTGAGATCTAATTACAGAGGCAGAGCATGCCAGGAAAGAAGACTAGCAACATGGGAAAAGACTCAGCATTATCACAGAGAGGCACGTAAGGGGCAGCTGAGTTGGCACAGAGTGGGGCTACTAGATGTCACAAAGCTGCAGGAAAAGCCCAGCACATGCAGTTTTGGTGGATCTTCAGCATTGAGACTCAAGAAGTCTTCATAAAAAGTGTTTGAAAATCACTACACCACTACAGACACTGATACTTTTCCATTAGTCTTCAGAGTGATAAAGAATACCGCCGTACAGCAAGTATCGTGAATAAATACAAGAGTGAGGTCAGATGGCGCATTTAGCTCAGTCCACTTATCTGCCCCAAACCAGATTCTTAAAATTGCTCAACAGCCACAAAACTAACAGGATTTTTAAGAGGCATCCAGATTCCTCTTAGTGACCACAGCTGAGCTTGCTGAGTTTGCCAAAGGCAGGAGGAAAAGCTGCTGGGCGCTCCTCTCCTTTCAAAAATTCATCCTCAGGATTTAAGAGCCTGGATGGAAACAGAATTAACATCTGTCTTTTTCACTTTTCTTTTTTTTTCTTAAGCCCAGTCAACACAATGCTTGGGTGATGGTTGATCCTGCAAAGATCTGACATCTAAAATACAACAGAGGCACTTTTTGCTTTACAGGACCAAGAGCTTTTTGCTTTCTCTTAAACAAGATTTGCTATACATACATGCATATACATAATAAATATACATAAATGCACACATTCTCCCGCTACTTTTGCCTGTTGAGCTAAAATTAGGTCTGTAGCACAGGCTGACCTTCATCCTGTTCTGATTAGGTGCCACTGATACTTTGCATTTCACGAGTGAGAACATAGTGGATAATTATCACAGCTGTAGAATTTTTTCAGTGTCAGCTTCCCCATCTGTACAGTTATGTGACAGAACAAAGATACTCATGGCTCTGTGAGAAAACTTCTTGAGAGAGCACAAATGAAATATCGGGCTGTGGTAAAATAGTAATAACTTCATTTTGCAGATATGGGAAATAAAAAATTATGAAAGATGAAAAGTGGAAAAGGCATCAGTCTAATGGAGAGGACGAAAAACTGGAAGGTAAGAGACCCCATAATAGTTTTCATTTATTCACTTTGCACTAGCAGAAGTCATTAAGTAATGTGAAATAAATAGAAAGATAAACCCCAATGATAAAATCAGCTTTAGGATTTGGGGATTATCCTGAGAGCTTTCTTTGAGACCACAGATATCTTCCCTTCTGCCATGACAAGGCAGATACTGTTACTATATATTTCCACAATTTTCTCGTTTTTAAAATATCAGAGTGTAGGCTTTGCAAGCCTGAGTTTCCAGGGCTTGCCCATACCAGAAGCTCATACAAAGTAACTAACCCACAGAAACCTCACAGCCCTCCTACAGATTTCACATAGGCTGAATTTACTGCTGCTCGCACCTCAAAGGTAGAACTCACAGGCTATGAACTCCCGCAAACAGTTTTTAGGCGAGATGCTCCAACCTGTAAGAAATTAGGACAGAAGATAATAAAGAAACTCACACTTGCTGGTTTGGGGAACTTCACCAGACCAGTTATAAATGCCAGGTAACAGCAACACTACTCACCGTTTAGGAGTTTGTGCATGACTGTATAATGTTGACAGGGCAGGAGGTTTAGGTTAGCATTTTATTTATAATTAGACTTAGCTTTAGGGTGAAAAACCTCTTGGATAAGAACTTCGAAAAGCTGGCATGAAAATGTGTAATCCTTGTGTAAACTATTATTATTATTGTTAATTCCAAAGAAGCCACTAGAATCACTTACAGCCCTCTGCTACAGCACTTATTTTCTTACCATTCCTCAGTGTAAGTATTCCTGACTACTAATTTCCATGAGCAATGGCTACAGAATGAGCTCTGTGAAGGTTATCCACCAAACACCTTTACACTCCTCAGCTCAAGACTGGCCGGGAGAAAGCAGAGAGAGTTCGAGGAGGGCTGCTAGAGAGCACATTCTGTAAGGAGAGACAGAGGGAGCTGGGTTTATTTAGTCTGGTAAAGCACTAACAGCTACCCGCAGCTCTCTGGAGGGCATGTACAAAGCTAGCAGAAGACGGCTTTTCTGTCTTGCCAGGAGTTATAACAAGGGACAAGAGCCACAGATTGCAGCTCAATATGGAGTTCAAACTGGGTATTACAAAACCCCTTTTTCACTAGGAAGATGACGGAGCACTGGAACAGCTGCCCAGAGAGGTATCTCCATCCTTGGAGATTTTCAAAATGTGGCTGACCTGGTTGGTGCTGGCCATGCTTCATTCAAATGGAAGGCCAGACTAGATGATCTCCAACAAACACAATCCATGCTTCCACGATTCCAAACCGGTGCAGGTATAGCACGCTGAGAAAGACCAGAAGTGCCACTAGGAATGTTTCCCAAATGTCAAAGGCCTACAGGCCTCCTTGCTCCTTGGCTTTGTGAGTGCCATGTCAGGTCCTTGCCTGTATCAGTGAGAGGGAACCCAGCATGCCTGACAGTACGACAGCAGTGCCACGCTCACCGTAACAAGTCTGCAGCTATTCAGGGCCTCACAGCCTTCTGTAAGGAGTTCAGTCATCTTTGCAATTAGATCTTTAAGTGTCTCGGGATTAAATGGAAACGTTTGTCACAATACACTTTTTTTAAATCTGAAAGCCACACTTTTAAAATTGGAAAATATAAAGAGCACGTGGTCCTAAGTAGTCCTTTAGCCTTAAACATCAGCCATCACTTTAAAACGTGATTCAGTATAGGGAAAGTCATTAGTTTAATGCATCAAGGATGCACAAGTTGAGTTTACTGTATGAATACAATTTGCACTATAAAAAACAAATCTGCCTCAGTCCAGTGTCTTATCAGAGAGGGAAATTAAATTCCCAATTAATTAATTTTCCTGTATTTGGTTGTGGAGAAAAAATTGCCTTGTGCTTAAAAGCATGAGACTACAAATAGCAGATCTGGATTTGGTTTTCAATTCTTTTGTGTCCTGCTCTGCTACAAGCTTCCCATCTAACATTTTGCAAGTCACTCAGGCCAGACTTGGTGTAACAATCCACTAAAGCAAACGCACCGATTTCCGAGTACCCAACTCAATACCAAGATTTATAACGGAGCTGTTGCTGAAGTTTGTTGGAACAACGGTGCTTGGACTCTGACCAATTAAGCCGGCTCCATCATATTCATACCTGCTCATGCTACTCAGCAAGCTGTTTCGGATCAAAGCAGAATCCATTTGACATCTCATTTCTGCCTACCAACCTATCAATAAAGCTACTCCTAAGATAAGAAATCAAGTACAGCTCATAACATTGCTCCCTCCTAATGGCTGTTTGGAAACTATGGCATTTGGAAGAGCAAGAAGAGAAATGTGGCACCTGGAACTGTAATGAAGTGTGACTTTTACTTTCAGCACACTGAATAACGAATGTTGGGGAGCTGCACTGGCTACAGGCAGAACTGCTGCGTTTGTGTGGGCACTGATTAGATGAATCCATTTGTTATAGATGGCTAGGCTGTCTTATTGAGATAAATGCCTTTGCTAAGCATGGTCAGACTGCCTCAATTTATTTTTCCTGGGGTTACTGCTACCCAGCTAAGTGCAGATTACTTTACCAGTGCATTTCTACAATTTATATGTTATTTTAATAATCTGTTCTTTGTATTTTCAACCTGAAACTGGAATTCTTTGGGACCGTAAGCCCAGTTTGATTCTATTATTAAAAGTCATACTCCTAAATTCTTCTGGATTTTGTATTAGAAGTTTCCTTTTTAATTTAAAAAAGAATAAAATTTACTAAATGTAAAATATCATACACATAAAAACGTAATAAACTTTTGCAACTCCTCTAAAATGCGTAATGGAAGCCAGAGAAGGAAGAGAAGCGGATAATCTCTGAAGTGTTACTCAGCGAAACATGAAGTTCTCCTGGGCCGTAGGAGCAATGAGAGTACAGAGAACAGGAAATACTGTCAAATTCCTAAAAGTGACACTAGCAGAACTGCAGGATATTGGAAGAATACAGCATTCACTATATAAATATTACAAGGATTAAGATTACACTTCTTGGCCAAAATGCTAAGGTAAATGTGGCTTCTTCAGACAACAACAATGGGGACAAAAAGGGCTCCTCCCTGTCAAGCTTTCCAAAATATCACCCTCCTCTCACAGTCAGAGGAATTCCTTCAACTGGTCTGTCTTAGTTCAAAAATCTGAAGAAATTCATAGCTTAAAACCATACTATGACAGCTCTGACAGGGGAATATCACCCCACCCCAAAACTAGCAGATGTGAAACTCTGAAATCACCAACTCTTCTCCTTGCATGACAGGCTATACAAAATCTCCAAACTGTTTTGTTGTGCCCCTGCCCCTTCATTAGTCAAAACTTTTCACAGGTATTGGCACCACTGATAAATGCAGATTAGCGTGGCTAAAGCTGACTCGCAGAGTGCTGAACGACAGCGTACAAAGGGAGATGCTATGATTGCCAACAGGTTGATGGAAAACAGGAATGCAGTCTGTATTTCTACCAGGGTGATATTTCTGCAGCTCACTCCCAAGTGACTGTTGCCACAGGTCACATTTGTGCAATAAATGAAAGCTTAGCTCCAAGTGGCATTACCAAGGATTTTTTCCTGCATACATTCTATCCCCCAAGGTACAGGAGGACATTAGCGGCAAGTTTTACGAGCAGCATGCATTAGAAAAATGAAGCCATTAAAATCTCTTAAGCTTTTCAATTTTTCATGTTATATTATTCTAGAAAAGCTTTTTGTACCACAGACATGCACCGGATACCACAACAGCAAAGCCTGACTCTCATCCTTTTTAAGTATCCTCCTCCTAGTGTCTCAGCCCCTCCCCCTGCCTTTGTTTCAAAGTATCTTCATTGTAGGTCCTTATGGCTCAGGCTGATTTTTATTTGACACAAGTGGCCTTGACTGAGAGCGCTTTTGCTGAGAAAACTATATGCTTGTTACTTTTTCTTAGTTGCATTTTATTTTATACTTTGGGCTTTCTGATTTTGCCTTAAGATTTTTCACTGTAGTTCCATTTTCAGTTTATATTTCTTTTCTCTGTCTTTGTAACTGAACAGTGGCATCTCAGACATCTCTTAGACCAGTCTATTATCCTCCTTCATTGTTCTTTCTACAAATTTATTACAAACAATCCTACCTACCAGTTTTAGACCTTGTCCTCGCTGATTTATACATGTCTGTGGACTTCTACCACTCCCCTAACTCCTCCTGATTTTAGCTTAAAGCCTTTCAGACTGTTGTTGTCTTCTCTGGGGTAGAAAACCCCACTTAGCATAGTCTTCCCATGAGGCAGAGGGAAGATTCCAATTTTTTGCTATTTCTGCTGGTTCCAGTGTCCTTTAAGGCAATTTCTAAGACCCTGAGAAATGTGTTCCATCTTTATAAGACAAGCACAGATCTGTCTACCTACTCTTACACAGAATGCTATGAAAACCTCCTATTTTACTTGCTTAGCAAAATAAAAGGAAACCCTCCAAATATTCCAACTTATGACACAGAATTGGACAAACAAAACTGGATTAGCAGGTGGCTTTGTCAACTCAACTGCCTCTGCTTTCCTGTGAATCTGGCTGGGTAATTAAAATGTGTAAGCCAAGTTCAATTAGTACATATTTCCTACTGTGCTGAGTTCCCACTCTGCAATCTTCACTAATTAAACATAGCTACAAGATGCAGAATCCTCTCTAACATATCACTTAAAAAACATTTTAATCCTTATGATTAAAAAGATCTTAATATCGCAAAAGTGAAAGCACATAGACTCAAGAGAACCCCCGAAGCTACAAATAAACAGGATGGTTGACGCGTTTGTGCACTTCTGCCTCCTCTAACAAGCACCATTTCAAAGAAATCACCAGCTTCCCAGCACTGCTTATGCCAGAACATCATTGCCTTGTTACGTAGTTTATGGCAGAATTCTGTTACACTGCACCTACACAACTAAATTTCAGTTGTGGTGTTTTATGTACCAAAGAAACTACTTCCAAAGGAGTAAGTGTAGCTCAGCTTCACAGGTATCAATTCGGTTAAGTCTCTCTAGTCACTTTTTTCAAAAAACGGATATACTTCACAATTTTATTGGCAATGAATGTGCTGTCACAATACTCTTTCACCAGATTTGTTTACTTTTCGCTGAAGGTTTCTACAGAGCAGGCTAGTGCTGATCAATGTAATGTAATATAACCCTGGAATGCAATGCTAAATAATTCTCATCATGTCCATTCCATGACAAAATTCATGTGAAAACATTAATAAATATTTAGCATAAAAACTGGTTAAAGAAAGCCTCTAGAATTCCAGGCTTACTCCACCTAGACTGCCTCTCCATTTATTTGTATGAGCTTACCATGCAAATGATTCTATTTGCTGTTTGTAACTAAAATATGAATCTACTTCAAAATCAGCAGTTCATATTAAAACGAAAAGAAATCTCCATATCTCTGACTAGACCAGTTGTGCAGCCTGTAAGCCTACGGAATATTTTGGGCAAGGTTATGAAAATGCACTTTTCCCTTGCTCTGTCAAGTTTTACTTTCTTATTTTATAGCTTCTGCATTCACAAACTCCTTCTCATTCACAAACTCTTCCTTAAAACCTTATTCCTACTGGTATGTTCAAGGAAATCCTGTGTGCAGATTCTGTTCTGCACTCACTGTGCCCAAGGAATGTGTACTGAAGGATGAGCTGGAGGAATGCCTTTGCTAAAAGGAAACACTTTGCCAAGAATATTGGCTTCTGTGTTCCTCTAATAAACAATATGCAGTGCCTCGATTTCATCTGGATAAGGGATTAAAAGTGCTGTTCATAGTAGTATATTAAGACAGCAAACTGCTGTTAAGACTGAACCAACTGCTCATGCTTACGTAGATTCAACAGATTTCTACACAAACAGTCTGGAGTTTCATTTTTCCATCAGTGGACACACTCTCTCTTTATTTCTGTCATTAGTAATGCAAGACTAACAAACCATGGAATTTTCTTGTGTCCAGTAGGACCTCAGACAACATAGAGGTGAGATCCTGGATTTTGTCCATGTTCACAGGCCACCCTGCTGAGGCTGGGCACAAACTGGCTTAGGTGTGGAGATGAGCCATCTTTTCATGTTTGGGTCTAAACCTCAGGCCCAGCGCAAGTAGTTGCATTTGGCTGCTTCTGCAAGCACAAGAATAAGGGGCAGGACCCACCCACATGAGTGGGCTGGAGGCCTCCCACATGCTCTCCAACCGGGCCACATTGCCAAGGTCTCCAAAACAAGAAAATTATATCAGCAATTTGAATTGATTACTCACGATGCGAATTCTTCATGAGAATGGGATTCCTTCTAACACTGGTAAATACAGCACTTCTGACAGAACTACACCAAAGCAAAGAAATTTGAAACAGAACAACTAGGACACAGAAACAAGAAAAGTTAACACTCTTTGCGATACCTTGTATTTCACTGGTGGGGCCAATGGCAAACCTGACTAATGCCTCCGAAGAGTCATGCAGCTCACTACAGCCTACCAGACTGAGTCCCTCAGGAGGCCCCAGAGAGAAGACAAATGAGAATAAACAAATATCTGCTTCAAAGAGGTAACAACTTGAGTATAAAAAGAATTAAGGATACAAAAAGCACAATAGATGAACACAGATAGAAGAGGAAAAGCAACAGCAAGAAGCAACGAGGAGCAGTTTTCACATATCAATGGGTTAATCACAGTCAAGTTTTTTGTAGGTATGAAAAAAACCAGCATTTTGGAGAGAAAAATGAGTTAGCGTCACAGATGTTCATGTCCAGGGCATGCTGCTTATATCTGAGATGACACAGATGAAGGAGTCAAATGTAGGTTGATTCCCTGTCAAATGCAAGGCTACAAAACCCTTTAGCAGCAATATTCTGAAGAGACACAGAACAGGCCAGATCACCCTTGCCAAAGCCAAGGAAACAATGTTGCAGTAACCAAGAGGCAGAATCAGTGACAGCTTTGATGAAAGCTCAGCAGTATGCAGACAGGAAAAGCTGTCATGCAGACAGAATTAGCAGGATTTGGGTAGGTTGGATGGAAAGGAGGAGGAAGAGCTGTGAGCTGAAGGGAACACCCAGATTACTCACTCAAAAGAGAAAGCAGCGCAGCAGCTGGAAGGGGATGGCGGCAGCCCTTGGGCAGATTAAGAGTGCCGGCTTAGTGATGTTTTGTTTAAGGCAAGACAGAGATGAGGCGGCGTCAGAGAGGCACAGAAATTGTAGGCTGTACAAAAGCTGATGGCTGTTGAGTGCAGAAGCAGATCTACAACACTTCTTCTTGACTTTATTAATTCCATGCAATATTGAACTTTGCCTAGACAACTTCTCAACCATTTCACAAAGGCTGGGCTTTACATTGTGAACCCATGACTGAAGCCGGTCGTACTCTTGTTCTCTTGGAGCTACACCACTTGTGACGGATTGCTCAGGCAGATTTCCACAGCTGGTTAATATTTCCCAGTTGTTAATTCTCAGCTTAGACTAGTGGCTGTACTTCAGTGTGTTCCCAGTTACAAAGTTTCTGCCACTGCATTTCCTTACTTCTCTCTACTCCATGCCTCAATTGTTCTTATGGCAACAAGCACTCATTTTCAAGATGCTTGCATGTTCCACTAGCCAGAAACAAGAGCTTCAACTTCTGATCCATCTGTATATACTGGTTTGAGGAATGTGTTAGATCCAGCAATAGGAACTGGAAAGTCTGAACGGCTATGCCGTATTCTCATTTTCTAAACTTCTTCACCCTCATTACTTTTTAAAGAATATAATCAACCATGTGTCAAGTACACACCAATTATTCCCCTAAACTCTCGCTTTTTCCTGCAATTCATCACACACCCTGAGTTAAAAGCCTTTTCCGTCCTTGCTGTTTATCAAGCTTGCCGATAAAAGAACACAATCACAGACACAACCACAGACACAGACACTAATTAACAACATTCCATTGTGCCACAAATGAGAAATGCCAAGAGATTTACCTTACCCTGCCCTGCTCCCTACACAGCTCCCAGTTCACGAGCACACATGCACACAGAGAGCAGGCAGACAACAATATACAAAGATAATGAATGGGTCTCTAGTGTTTCAGATTTACCTACAACCGTGTCCTTCCATCAGAACTTTAAGAGTGTTTTGCTTCTGGCACTAGCATTAGCAATCCCACAATAAAGACTGTTAAGAAAAATGTTGCTCAACATTAGAGATAGTTAAAAACAGAGTTAGAAAAATCTGGGTGCTTCCCAGGAGCGCTCTGCAAATTACTCTTGAACTACCAGATATTTTATAAACTGTGCATTGCATAGCTGCTGCCAAGGGTTACGCAAGTCTCTGACCAAAAATAATAAAAAAAAAAAGCAAAACAGATGAAAAGAAGAACATGTACATCTCATGTATTAAAGACGCAAACTGAATTTGAAATCAAGGACATGCATATGGGAGGTGCACATATTTGGGGAGGACTGAGGGGAAAGTGTTAAATGCAGATAAACCTCTTATTGGTGAAAATAACACTTGAATTTAATTTTATATCCAGTCTATCCGGTTCACAGTCCTTTCATTCCTACTGTGGGAAAATGGGAACTGGGAAAAAAGTCCCACTGAGGAGGCTCTTTTCTTTCACTACTCTTACTTTTTTTTATATATATATTTTAATAGTCTGATATGACCTAAAGAAAATAACAAAACAAAACTGTCCAGTATTTTAAAACCAGCTTTCCCTTGGGTTTCAAAACTGCATCTGCTCTATGTGCACTGAATTCGGCAGGAATACAGTGTATAAAGTGACTGAAACATCAGAGTCTGCAGTGAGGGACACCAGCATATAAAAGTAAACAGAAAGAAAAAGGCATTTAAGAGTTGAATATGCATGACTTCAAGTTACTGCTTGGTAGATTTAAATCCTCTTCCAATGTTTCTAACTGACATTTTTCTAGACCATTTTTTAAACAGTTTATACCAGAGCTAATTGTCCTAAATACAGCTTATCATTTAGCCTATCAACTAAGGCCTTAAAAAAGCATTTCTACGTTCAGTCTATAATCTTACCTTGTAGGCAGCTTGTCTCATAAACTGCTTTGCAGGCTGCTTCCAAATAGCAGGCACTGTAATGACCCATCTTACTTCAGTGTTCTCAAAGTCTGAGCCTCCTTGGTCGCTGAGCTCCTAAATAAAAAGAAAATAGAGGTGAATGCATCTCTACAATCTCAACGGGCATCAACTTTAGAAGAAAACATTTTCTGCTGGCTCTAGTAACAGCAACTCTCTCTTTTCATTTTTTGCCTCTTACATCTAGGCTACAAATCAAAATTATTGCCAACCTGTCAGGAACATTCTTCTGTGCCAGAAGCTGGGATTAGGGTAGATGTTTTCTCAAAGAGGCCTATAGAAAAGTTTACTGCTTAAGATGAAGTAGAAAAATGGGCTTTTTAAAAAGCAGCTCATGCACTGCTGAATATTACAGAACGTTTATGTACATTCTTTAGTTACAGCGTGGGATTTGCTGTTAGCCTGAATTCACACTTGCATTTTGATTAATACACAGAAAAATACTTGAGGTATCACCGATGAACGCTATATTTTACAATCTGGATATTTCAATTACTTCTTTATACACCACTTACCTTTAAATCAAATTTTTACCACTCAGTTAACAAGGGGAAGTTACAGTTAAACCCTTTAAAAAAAATGGCTCATTGCTCATCAAAAATTTTGCTTTAAGTAAACATTCAAGACTAGTTTAGTTCTTTTATTGTCCTTTTTTCCCCCTTAAAAAACAAAAAAGGAAAGTCTGTGTTACATTTGCAAATTAGGTGATATACTGACATGTTTCAGGAAAGGTTCCAAGTAAAATGTCATTACCATATGTCCTATCTAAATCTCCATCCAAACAGGGGAAGGTTCAGAAAGGTGAACAGGCCTTTAGAATGTAAAAAAATGTTTCTGCATGCGCTGTGCCAAGGTGTTTTGTTTGTTCAGATATGCTGCAGTTCACAAATCCATGCTAGGAAAATAGTACATTTATTCTGCGCAGGACACTAGGAATAGAGAGATTATAACCCCAAGTAACACTGCATTTACATTGCCTGTCTAGCTTCAGCATGCACTCACAAATCACAGGAATGTATTTATTAACGTTAAGAAAGGACGCAGCTCTGAGCACAGCAAATGTATGGGATTGTACCCAATGGCATTTATCCCCACCAAGAATCTCCCCAGATTATGCACAGGTTCAAATCTTTGACTCTACAAGCAAGCCCAAAATCTAGTTACATGAATCTTGGAAAAAATGAGACATTTCAGTTGTAATGGATTGTTTCTCCGTAGCCATAAGATCTCACAGGGAATAAATTAAACCCCTTCAAAGATGTAGGTTATTTTTTAACAGCAACAAGGCTATTTTAAATGCTTACTTGGATGAATATGCTGATTTGACCCAGCAACTACTATGCTTATGTCGACATTATAGCAGCACATTCCAAGCCAATGTGTACTGAACTCACATTTGACTGTAAGGCAACAATTGTTTATACAAGATTTAAAATCTCAAAAACTGTTTACTGGGGACATGCATTTCAAAGGACAATACAAAAAACAATCTTGTGACCCAAGAAGAACATTACAAGAAATGAGTATTGTGACATTTCAAACAGAAAATGGAAAATAAAATGCATTTTCCCTACCAACATCAGCCACAGTAGGAAAAAGAAAGGAAAAAAAAAAAGAAAAAGAAAATAAACAGAGGCAGTCCATCAGAACACAGAACTTACAAATTAAACACTTAACTGATGTTTTTCTTACTTTTTGGTTTTCCCTAATGCTTGTTAGATTTTTTTGCATAAACCTGCATCCAGGATGAGGGCAACAAAATAATGCAGGTGACACTAAGTCTGGAACAAGTGTTGAACTGCTGGAGGGTGAGGAGGCTCTGCAGTGGGACCTGGATGGGCTGAATCGATGGGCTGAGGGCAGTTGTATGAGGATTAAGAAGGCCAAGTGCTGGGTCCTGCTCCTGGGTCACAACAAGCCCCGGCAGCACCACAGCCTTGGGGAGGAGTGGCTGGAGAGCTGCCAGGCAGAGAGAGCCCTGATGGTGTTGGTTGACAGTGGCTGAACACAAGCCAGCAGCTTGCCCAGGGGGACCAGAAGACCAGAGACATCCTGGCCTGTATCAGGAATAATGTGGCCAGCAGGACCAGGCCAGTGATCACCCCCCTGTGCTCAGCACTGGTGAGGCCGCACCTTGTATCCTGTGCTGAGTTTTGGGCCCCTCATGACAAGAAAGACGCTGAGGGGCTGCAGCGTGTCCACAGGGCAACAAAGCTGGTGAAGGGACTTGAGAACAAGTCTTCTGAAAAACGGCTTAAGGCCACAGTTTAATGGTGGACCTGGCAGTGCTAGGTCAACAGCTGGACTCCACGATCTTAAAGGTCTTTTTCAACCTAAATGATTCTATAATTCTGCCTCACAGTGCAACACCACGAAAAGGTGCAAAGGCCAGCACCCTGCAAAGGGCCAGCACACGGCAAAAATGCCAGAGCCTAACTACAGCACACACACTGCTGGAGTGTTACACAAAGCTACTTGAGTTGTTTGGGTAACAGAGGTTATGTATCAGCGCTGGAGCAGAATTCTACATGGGCTAATATACCGAACCTCCCAGCACAACCAAGTGGCCTGTACAGATCATTGCACTGGTATAATTACACTAGTTCCATCAGGTTAGCCAGCTTGTACATCTCAGCAGGTCATCTTTGTACAGACTCACAGTGAGATTCAAGTCACCAAATTATAAGCAAGTCTGTAAAAATCTTTTTATTACAAAATAAATTCAGTTCATCTACCTTCCCTTTGCTTAAGCAGTGGAGAAAAAGTCAGGTTGGGGCAGGAGACATCAGTATGTGCCCATTTCACAGTGCCAACTTTTCAACGTGACAGGGAACTTAGCTGAAGGGTAGGGGACAAGGATAGGGCCCAGTCTCAGACTTAATTCCTAAGCTTCAGCTACCATACTTTTAAATTTTCTTTTCAAAACAATGTTTTTTCATGAAAAAGGCAGTAGAAAATATTTAAGTCGGTATAAGGTATTCAGAACTCTGCATCACAGTGATAATACCGTTAGTGAATTGAGCTTCCCCTGTGCAAGGGGAAATCACTTCAGGCTAACGTGAGCTCTCCAGAGTCCACAGAGTTTCTGTGCCTGGAGTTTCTACAGCTGCCTTCTTTTGTTTACATCAAATACTACTGAGGTCAAAGCTTGACAAGGTTAGAAGTGTTAAGCTCACATTTATACCACTTATTAATACAGAAAATCTAGATAAGGAAGCATTACCTTACCTTTAATGCCTGTTCCTTAAAGAATTGCAGAGCATAAGCAAATATCTCAAGTGCTTTGACTTTTTTGCCATTTGCAGCTGTCAGGTCTGTCTCCATGGTAAGATTCTACATGGAAGAAAATAACTGGAAGTTATTAAAAGGAAAAGGTAAACATGAAATCAGTTCCCACCATGGGGCAAAGGAATTCTTCATTATCCACCTGGTTAGGAAAAAGTGACAGAAGTGTTCTGAAGAGGATCTAACTCATCACTTGAATTTCCGGGAGCATGACATTTCCTGCCTATTTTAGACTTTGTTTTTAAACACCTACCAGGTCTATGGATAACTGCAGGCAGAGCAAGAAATATGGACTAAGTATTAAATAACTACGACAAATGTATCTGTAATTAATTGCAATAAAGCTGCATACCTGAGATATTTAATCCAAGTTCAGAGTTAAAAGCACAGATTTTTGGCTTCCCACCAACACATTAAACCAGAAAACACCTCAATACAGAAAGTACTGGCCACATCCCAAAACTCTAGAATGGATTAAAGACAAAAATATAATATGCAGGTACAATGTCAAATCAACAACGCAATTTGCATTTGATGACGAACTCTGAGTAAATTTGCTCCTCTGCACTAGAGCTCAGTATGGCTCTTATATTCCATTTCTACTTTCTGAGTAAGTTTATAGAATCAACCTCATGCAGACTCCCTAGACAGCTACGAATTTCATCCAGGAAAATTAGGACATGAAGATCTAAGCAAAGGAGATATTGAACGTCTAAATGTAGAAAGAAGGCTGGCAAAACATACCGGCCAAATGCAATGAGAAGCAAAATGAATCGTAATGTTAATTGTAGAGCTTAATTTACTTTATCTACTCTCCAAGCTTAGAAAAATAGCTGCTTCACATCCAGTTGACAATCTTTAGGCAATAATCTAGTACTGTCCACACGAAGATAATTTCAGTAGCAAATGCACAATTACCCAAGAGAATTGGTTACTACTTACACCAGTGGTATGTAGCTTCATCTTAAACTTTTCAAAATACAGCCAGTGCTTTGACTCAGTGGGATCCAAGTCATGGTAGAAATCTCTCGCTGCATACCCAAAGCTATGAAACTTTCTCTCTGGTGTTAGGAGAATAGTGGTTGGTGTCTTCTGATTGGATACGCCCGGATCTCCACCTTCCCATCGTCTAGCCAACAAGTGAAACAGCTTCAGTCACGTTTAGAGCATCAGAACAAACATCATGAGAAAACCCACGTGGTGGTGGATTGCACAGACTGCTTTCCCCTCCAAAGACACTAATTTCAATCCTTATAATACCAGAATCAATTGGTTTTATTCATACCCAAGAAAAGAGGACTGCAATTTTTATTTCAGATAATTCAATGAATTTTGCAGTTAGTTGTCATAGTCTCTCTTCAATTGGAATACAGGTTCCCTGAAGGAAGCCATACACAATTAACAAGGAAACAGGTTTGCACTTAACTTTTCATACTAAATGTATGCACATAACAAAATATTGTACAGAAACTCTAAGTAATTATCCAAGAACACTACTAATGAAAACCCAAATCTTCAAAATGAGTGACCTATTCAGTTGTCAGTCAGACTTCCTGAATGCTTACTTATACGGGATATTTTCCACATTTGAAATTAGGAACCTGTTTAAGTCATCTGAACACCACTGCGGAGAAGTCAGTTAAATCCCTGCTTCTGTCAGAGAATGCTCTCTGCAGCAAGGCAAGCCAGTTCGACCAACATCTGCTCAAGAGCTTAATTTCCTGGACAGTGGAAACTCTGAAGACACATCTGCAGATGTCAAGCTATCACATCACACTCTCTGCTCACCCGAAGTTGATGGATTTTATGTTTTAAATGCCAAAAATTCTTTAAAATTTTTTGCCTGTCAAAAATAAAGCAGACTCTCCTAATCCCCAAGTATCTTACAGGCACCAAAATATTTCCCTCTGTCCATTAAAACAGTGAATAAAACTATCTTACCAAGGGTGTGTCTTTCTGAAGATACCTTCACATGACGCACAAAAGTATTATGGTGAAAGCAACCCAAAGCTTATTGCACAGAATGGATAAAGAAATAAATACAAACATTGAATACGGGAACACCTGGCGGCAGGAAGGGGCGGGGGGGGCGGCAGGGGAGACTTTCGTGGTAGGACAAGGTCAGGCAGTAGAAAGTTCTACCACAGAGCCAACTGTGAGCATTCTTGTCTTCTCCTCACTTCTCCATCACAAAAAAAAAGAATGGAAAAACAAGAAACTCACATTATTGTTTCTCCTCGCCCCATACACAAGCACTTTCAGCATGGGAAACAAACACTTACCAGAAAACAATTTCTTTAAAAGGCATCAGTGGAAAATCTGCTTTATGCTATCAGACATAACCATAACAGAGCTCAGACAGGAGCCAAGTTAAGATCACAGAGGCAACTGCATCCATTATTAAACCACATGTTGATTACTTTTTCTAAAGATAGCAAAACTTGCTTTCACAATATACTACTGCCAGACTCGTCATTCTGAAGCATGAAAAGGTTGTCTTATTTTCTGGCATTTGTTTATGTAACATAGGAAGATTACGTGGGAAAAAAAACTCTTTTCCTCCTCACTCTCAGAAATAGTTGAACCAATTGAAAATTAACTGCCCGCCAGTCCAAGGCAGACAGGGAAAATTGCAATCTAAGGAGTTAATACTTGGCAAAGTAACAAGGAACAGGATCTTCTAAAGTGCTGGGGATCCTTCAGACAATTCAGCTACATCAAACAGAGCAAAAGCTGCAGCAGCAGCAGCAATGGCGGGAATCGTGTGTCCGTGAATACTTCAGTGCAGAGGGCAATTCCACTGCTCTGAAAGCAGAAGCAGCATGAGGAGAAGTGGAATGATTTCCACCTTCATCTATTCAGAAAAACTTTCCTAAATGTCCCTAGTTCCCTTGCTCAGACGCTGAGCTATTATCAGTTAGCAAGGGCTCTGCTGCAGATCATTTCTTCTAACCTGCTGCTAGAAACCCACTCGGTCAAGTCCAAAAATCTCTGAGTAGGTGTTACAGCAAACATATGGTTCCAGTGTGAAGAAGCTGGGATCCCACAACCCATGAACAGAAAACACTGCCTATTTTGCCAGATTGTTAAATCCCACACACCCTCTGCAAGCAGAGAGGAGACAGACTGGTATCATTTTCGCCTGAAATCATTAGTGATTCATTCTGAGTCACTGATGGGAAATTCCATAAATAGGACGTGGCTAATAACAATACTTCTTTATTTTGCATTACGGCTACATGCATTTGCTCTTTCCGGAATAAGTACCCTTAAGGTGCAGTTTAAATGAAGACAAATTGATGCTCAGTGGCATGGACTGAAATTTTCAAAGCCACCTAGAGAATTGGATGCTCACTTCCTGATGAGCTACTGACGGAAACCAGACACAGTAATAGTTCAGCACGTTCTAGGGTTCTCAGTCTGCATTACTGTTCAGTCACAGAAAGAGCAATAAGGAAACAGAAGGGGGAAGTCAGACTTTACCGCTTGCAATCAGGCATTTAAAAATATTCCTATGTGACATCTGTTCTAAAGAGAAGCAGCTGCAAAGGCATGTGCATCATGCACTCTTCTCAGGTGGAGCCCAAGACTCTCTCTAGTTAGCGAGGGCTTCTAGTCAGTAGGGCTAGGTTTTCAACACCTTCACTTGCAGCTTTCTTTCATGGTTCCAATATAGGCAAAATAATGGCAATAATGCTCTTACCAAAATAAAAAGCAGTAGTCTAAATGTATGTGGGGATATTTTCTCAAAGCAGAACGAGAGCTACAAATCTATTCAAGCAGAACCCAAGGTAGATTTCTGCCTAAATTCAGACATATGAGACCAGTTCTTAGGCTGACATAATGTGGAGTAGCTCAACAGAGCAGCATAGACCTATTTATAGCCACAGAAGATCCGGCCATCTATTAAAAACGCAAACAGAGACAAGAGGAAAGTTAAGGTTTTAAGGTCCGCAAGGTTATACTGAAGTTAGAGAAATGCCCTTCCTTACACGTGAATCTGGCTAACAGACAGAGCAAAGAGAGTGATCTGTGCACAGCGATGAGAATTTGATCCAGAGCTGCAGCATAACAGTCACGGAAACAAAGCAGAGGGGTCATCAAAATGTAGTCGAATGCTGCTAGAATGTGCGTGCAGAAGAAAGGCAAGCACATGTCTGCCAAGAGCTACGATCAAATAGGGACAAGAAGGAAAAGGAAAAACCTGAAGTTTGAGGTAAAGTTACACTGAAGAAAGACCACGTTCTCCTTCCTTCTGAAGACAGACTGTGATTTGTTTCACAATCACATTTTTCCACCTATGAAATACATTCAGTTTGTTGCTATTTAACCAACAGCCAAAACATTTATAATTTCACCTAAGTGCATATAAATCAATGGGAGTTTTTCAAAACTGTGCAAGGCCTCACATGCTCCTTTCAAAGGAGCATTTATTGACTGGTTCTACAGCTCTGGCATTGCCCTGCTCACTGCTGTGCCTCCCAAACTCATGGCCAGGCTGCTCACATGCATTTACTCACAGTCTCAAGGTATTCAGAAAATAACACTCCTTGTAACATATACTTCTACTCTGCAACAACAGCCTAAAGGCAATCAAAACAATCTTTACAGAAGCTGTGGGGAACTAACAAGAGTTGGCAGGCGTGAAGTATTATCTAAAACTGTTACAACAGTAGCTAATGTGATGCAATCAAAGTGAAGTCATTCATCGATCATCTAGAAACATATGCCCAATTCCAAACACAGGCTTTGGTCTAGTGAGGCTACTCATACATTTAAAGCTAAGGAGATGCTTAAAGAACTTTCTTAGGTCAGTACTTATCAATACAATTTCTTTTTAGTACTGGGCATCACAGCAAATAAACATACACAGTCAAAATCATGGCTGCCCACTAATTACCCAGCTGGAATCACGACTTTGCTGACACTGTGCTCAAACTTGGTACCAATGCCCTGAATGTTCACTCTTTTCCGAAGCAGGACCTTCTAAATAACCTCATCTTACTCTTCATTGAGACATCTACAGAAAAGCAGCTTTGTTAAAAGGCAGTCAGAAATCCAAGCGTCTGGAAAGGATCAACAGTAAGAAGGGAAGGTGGAAAAAATGTTAGGAAGCAAAGAGGACCATGCATCAGTGCTGCGCTTTATTTTAATATAAACATTCTCAAGTGCGGGTGGGAAGTTACTTTAACTCTGCTGAAATATTTGTAAATTATCCCACATGTAAGCCTCTTTATATACAGAATTTGAACCTTCTGATACTTTCTGAACTCCTGAAGCCTTATTTTGAAACATACACCATTCTTTTCATTGAACTTCATGATTTAATGAGTATTTCTATACGAATATAGATAAAAACATGCTATTTCATATTTCAGTTTCACCCATATCTTCCCCCAAATCCTTCCCTGCCAACAACATTTATTTAAAAAACTAAAATAAAAATAATTTTTGGTATTAAAATCTTTTCCATTGTTTGAAATACCTGTTGGAAATCCGAATACATTTTCTCCCTCCAAACATGTTCCTCTCTTCTGGTTGGAAATATGAATTCATTTATTTTATTTTTACATCGGTATCTTATATAATATCTACACAGGTCTGAAATCACAATCATGCTGTCATTCTTGCACATCATGCTGTCATTCTTGCACAAGGAAGAAAATGCCGTGTTTTGAACTATAAGCAGTAGAATGGCAATTAAGAATTGGAACACAGTCTCAGCTGGCCACACAGCACCTAGATTTCAGTGTTCCAATCATCTATAGCAGGAAGTCTGGTACCCTGGAGAATATAGTCTATATATTAGTGCAGTATAGTGTGTGAACTCCGTGGCAAAGTCAGGTCCTAAGGTAAAATTCTGAGTCCAAAGGACATGGCCCAGAAGCAGTAGTGACTTCACATAGTAAATTCACCACAGAGATTATAGGCAAAACACAGCATATTGGATTTAGGCTTCTTTCACAGACATCTTCCCTCGTTTCATCCAACTTCTTCGAGAAATTTGATTAATTATTTGCTGTCAAAAGAGAACAGGAATTGATAGACACGGATTCCGATTTGACAACCCTGTCATCTCTCTGAGACAGCAACACACAGCCTGTCCTTTGACTTGCAGCCTCATGCAGCTCCCTGTGCTGGTCAGAGAGCAACAGATGGATGAGATGCATGAAAAGCCTTGAAGCATTACAGGTCCATACTGAAAAGAGTAAGCATCTTTGCAACAGGATGACACGATACCATTCCAAAACCTGCCTCCCTTTAGAAAGCATTTCAAATCCCTCAGTTGCATTAGATCTCTGTGATATTTTGCAATCATGTGAACCAACTATGCAGGCTGACTGCACAATCAATACCACCCGCTGAGATTTAAAGAGTTGCATTCAGCCAACACCTCTGCTTAGAAAAATGACAGTATAGCACTCTGGACTACAGCAAGTTAGTCCTTCTGCCCTTTTGTCCTCAGTATTTCAGTGCAGCAAACAGTACATTACCCACTGCTGTAACAGCAGCTTTGTTTAGAACTTCTGTGGCTCAGCTTTTCATACGTATCTTGTTTATGTCTGGAATTATCCGTATCTTGGTCTTGTTACAATATAGTCATTTTAAAGATACTTCAGTAAGAATTGTACAGGCTTTTAGTTACCAAAAAACACTTTTAAAAGAAACTACAGATTTATATGTGTAGATTTATATTGTGTTAATTTAACCAAGAAATAAAAATACAAACTCCTACATAACAGCATCTGAAGTCCCTCCCTTATATACACATAATACAGAACATATTTCACACCAAACCTTGATTTTCAGATTCATGTCTTTTGATTACTTTTTTCCCAGCATCAGTGGGTGATTATCAGAGATTTGATTCAATGTTAATGCTAAAAAAATTTATATCAGCCAAATGAACTACCAGTTTTTGGGTGCAAGTAACTAAATGTTGAACACACAACTATATACAAGCACGATTCCAGAGGACAGGCAGCTCCTCAGAAATGCCATGACCCTTAATAAATGAGTAGTTTCTCTCAATCTCTGAGATAAGGGTATCCTGATTCAATAATTAGCACTGCTCCCTGAACAATTCTAAATAATCACCGATCCCTCCTTTTACTCATGTCATCTTGTAAACTCAGCAAAAGAACTGAGAGGATGTGTTCACAATGATTATCAAGCAAATTAGAAAATGATAAGAGGCAACGAAAAACTCTAATCATGAGAAAGGTCTACACTGTGGCAACTTTGAACAAATCTAGACACTTCTGGCTCCTGCACAAAATATCTATGGCTACTGCAGTCAATACATGCTATGACGATCGAAAACTAAATGCTGCATTGCAGCCCTTACCTCATTACATGAATACATTCTGGTTCCTTGGTGAAGCTGTAGGCGTAGCCACTGGACGTTGTGCCAAAATCAATAGCCACAACAACAAGAAATAACTGTTCTACAGCATCATCTGCATCAGAGTCCTTCTGTTAAACAGCAGAAGCAAAATAGACAGAGTCACTGATTAGAATAGCTGTAACCT
This sequence comes from Apaloderma vittatum, assembly GCF_000703405.1. Taxonomy (NCBI): domain Eukaryota; kingdom Metazoa; phylum Chordata; class Aves; order Trogoniformes; family Trogonidae; genus Apaloderma; species Apaloderma vittatum. The sequence goes on along the minus strand of NW_009721553.1, from coordinate 17,663 downwards.
GTGTTACTTTTCAGTACTTCTGCTCTCCGAGACATGGAAACCTCTTCAGTGGAAATCAGGACTTCCCTAAAGTTGCACGCTCTGCTCTCCGAGACATGGAAACCTCTTCAGTAGAAATCAGGACTTCCCTAAAGTTGCATGTGTGAACAAAGCCGATACCAGAAAGCTGCAAATTCCAATAGAAGTGGAAATTCAATATATAACTCAACATATTTGCTGGAGCCTTTCACACACAACCTTCTGAAACAAGAGTTTTCTTCATACACATTTTTTGAAATAGCTATTACCCTCTATCATTCAAACTTAAGGCTAAACACCAGGTTATTGGGTTTTGGCTTGATTTTCTTGGGGTTTGCATGTGTTTATTTGGTTGTTGGGTTTTTTTCTTATATTGATCAACTTAAGAATATGTTTATATGTGTGCTATATTTGAGACTTATTCAGTGGCAGCCCAGAGAGGGTGTGGAGTCTCCTTCTCTGGAGACTTTCAAAACCCACCTGGACGCGTTCCTGTGTGGCTGCCCTGGGTGATCCTGCTCTGGCAGAGGGGTTGGACTAGATGATCTTTAGAGGTCCCTTCCAACCCCGAACATTCTGTGATTCTGAGTAATGAAGAGCGAGGAACCTTCATGAGCTAATGGTGGTTAAAGCACTAAGAGCTTGGCAAGACAGGAAGAGAACAAGCTGGAAACCCTGGTGAAAATGCTCCATGCTACAGGCAGGTGGGTAGTGAAGGAGGGTAATACACCTGTTTGCACAGGTATTTTGGCAAAATCACCACAGAATAGGCCTATTGACCTATTACTATACAGGTCATGAGTTACTACACAGGTCATGCCTGAATCCTCCAGTACTGCTGCTCAGCCTGTGCTCTCCACAACATTTTGAAGGAATTGTTATTATCTTTTACAGAGGAACTGGTAAACGTCCTCACTCTATAAGCAGTTTTCCATCACCTCCCTCACATATCTCCATGCCTGATAATTCCAGCATCTTCCTACTGTACCCCTACATCTTCCAAGATCATTCCATCGGCCTGCTACTTAAAATGGAGAAACAAGAGTAATAAGGTTTGGTGTTAAATAATGAAAGGCTTGTTTGGATTGTCCTAACAAAGCTTTTCAACTAGGGAAACATGTTATTTATATGCATAGAATCATAGAATATAATCATAGAATGGCCTGGGCTGGAAAGGACCTTAGAGATCATTTTAATCCAACCTCCTTGTCATGGGCAGGGACGCCTCTCAGCTAGATCAGGCAACACATGGGGACCAAACAGGGATCGAACCCACGACCTTGGCGTTATCAGCACCATGCTCTAACTGACTGAGCTAACTGACCCGTTGCATCATCCTTGAAGAGTTTAAGAAACAAATGTAACTGAAAGAGGACAGAGTAAAAGTGGGAAGCTCTAGAGTATATGGAGAAAGAAGGGAATAAAAGCTAAGATTCAGAAGAAAGAACTCTGGGAATCCTGAGGAGGGATGCTGCACAACTCTGAACTTGATTCGGAAAGCTAAGGAAGAAATCCAGCAAGGGTATCAATATGTTCTGAACATGATCCCTTGCAACATCAACACATACACTGTGCCTATACCGTGTCACAGATAATCTTACAAACAGATGGGACGATTTTAATGCAAATTTATCGATAAGATGAGCATGATGTACAAGAGATTAAAACGCGTGATCTTAATGGGATGTTTGCTTCCTTCTAAAGCTTACACAAGTGGCTATTTTCCTTAAGAAACTAAGAGAGTTCTATTTTCAGCCTTTCTGTCTTGAATAAGATTCTTTACTCTGGGAATTTGCATTTTTCTGTTGAGTATCATAGATATGTTTGGGTTTTTTTTAAAGAGAATTAGGCTTTTCAGGGGCTGCCTAAACAAATCAGTGACAACGACAGGGGCAGAACTTGGGAATCCTGAGGATATAAAAATATGGAGGACCAGATATATCAGCTCAGCAAGTAGATTAAAAAAACCCCAACAAACAACACACTGATCCCAAGACCCAAATGAAATGAATGAGAGCTCTGCCACCAACCTCAGCCTGAGCAGAATATCATTTACGACTGCAGATAGCATAAAAGGGATCACTACTTGAGGAAATGACAACTTGCTAAAGAAATTACAGTCCACTATAAAGGCTGGAGAAAATAACGTCAACACACAGTATATGGTTAAGAGTGCATTTCTTACCACAATATGTGATGGTGACAGTGGAGTTATTCCAGGGTCTCCCAAACTTTTGGCTGGTGATGAGTAAGCAGATGTAGAAACTGCATCTGAAAGGAAATGAAAATTCTTCAGCGTCAGTAAGCAGAATGAGTAGGACAGGACAGTTGCTTTGCACACTGCTACACTGTTTTCCTGTTGTAACAACTGCTAAAAAAGAAAGTAAATTCCACAGCCAGCACGTAAAATGTACTTTTTCCCCTTACAACATGCTAATAAACAACTGCAGTTTTGTTTTTAGAATGTTTGTCTGACCTTCCTGACTAACTTCCATTCTTTTGCCTATTACGTTACCATGTATAATTTTAAAAGGCTGCCTAAACATATTCAGAAATTATAGTTGATACAAGCAGCTTGAACTCTATACACTTAAACTAATTGCCTAAGATTTAAAAGCGTGAATGCAGAAACCAAACACAAGTTGCGAGATCAAAAAAGACAGACTCATTCTAAGAGAAAAAGAGGAGCTGATATCACTTTGACAACACAGTGGGAATAAGTTGCCATTATTCCATCATGAACCTTTATTCTTAAACTTTACCAATACTATCTCTGTTTTTATTTTTCAATACACTCTACACTGAAACATCTTGCAGCTGTTAATATTACTGCAGGACAGGATCCAGTTGGGAAAAAGAAAAGAACTATTAACAAATCATCAAAGAAATATTTCCACCCAGCAAACAATACTGAAATTTCATTTAAAGGAACATACCAAATGAGTGACAAATACTGTATTGCATTATTTGTATTCTTCCTTCTTGTATTTACCCCATTGATGACAGAAAATGAAATGGCTTATTAAAATAATTAAGCACTGATGACTCAGATGGATTTGTATATAATATATTCTCTTATGAAGAATGCAACAGCTTATCAGAATGGAATATAAAAAAGGTACCACACACCCTGTACATGCTCACACCCTTCTGCCCCATAATTTAAGCCTTGAGTTTACTGTATACACTTCTGTAAAGTAAGCTAGATGTAAAGCAGAAGTATTGAGTAATTGTCTAAAGATAAATAACTTTTACATATATTAAATAATGTTTCAACATATTTTTATCACCTACTTGGATGTATCATACAATAAAATGCCTATGCACAGCATGTAATTCCTAGACATGACTGACAAGTCAGAGCATTATTCTAAGATGACAGAGGGGCTGCTCTCCAAGAAAAGCCCTTAGAACTACGTAATGAAGAATCCTGTTGATCGTGGTAATCAAATATGTGTTGTTTCCCAGGGAAGATGCAAAAACTCAGCAGCAGACAATTAAGGGATAATTTGTCTACAGGAAAAAAAAAATCTTCCTCCAAATCTTCATAATGCTTTCATGGCAATGTTTATTTGTGTTTAAGCTATAATACGCACATTTGGCCTGATCTTCAGAAGCACTCGCAGAAGCAAAATATTCACGTTTCCTACCCAAGCTTCAAGAATATATTATGTTGTTCCTCTTGTGGTGAAGAACAAAAAGCCACAGGCCAAATGTGGCAAGCGCAGAATCTGCTCGCTTCGTTAAGATGTATTTGGATCAGATGCTGTTATCAGCCTCCTTTGTGCAATTTCTTCCTCTTTTCAAAGCAGATTAATTTTTGTTCCATCAACATGGCATTTTCCATAAAACAAAATTTCAGCACAAGAAAAAAAAAAAAGGAATTAGTAACAAAACATGTTCCTTGCATCCTGCTGTCGCTCCTGACTGGACCTGAACCAACACCCCCTGAGCAGATCAGAACATCACAACACTGACTCAATGTCTTTGGAAAGTGGTACATTTCCCTCACTTAGGATGCTGCCTCTGAAGCACAAAAATGTAGACATTAAATCTATGTGTTTTGAATGTTTCTCTTTGTTACTGATTACTGTTGTTACCTGTTTTAGCACTCGTTTCAGTGATCTATTTTCCAGCCTGTCTTCAGTTATCAGCCTGGGTGTACCTTGAAAATTTATTTATAGCTTTATATGCAACTCAGAAAATCCTGTGTGTCAGTACAAACATCTTTTTTTTTTGTATCCCAGGGTAGTGATTAAATAACCAGGGCAATATTCATATTCATTCAATAAAACTGCGCTAACTTGGGTGATGATCAGGGGCTGGGGCACCAACTCCATGAGGGCAGGCTGAGAGAGCTGGGGCTGTTCAGCCTGGAGAAGAGAAGGCTCCAGGGAGACCTTACAGTGGCCTTCCTGTACCTGAAGGGGGCTACAGGAAAGCTGGGGAGGGACTCTTTGTCAGGGAGTGTTGTGATAGAACAAGGGGTAATGGTTTACAGAGAGACGGTTTAAAACTGAGAGTCCAGTGCAGCCACAAAGAGGATTAAGGGAGTGGAACATCTCCCTTATGAGGAGAGGCTGAAGGAGCTGGGTCTCTTTAGCTTGGAGAAGAGGAGGCTGAGGGGTGACCTCATAAATGTTTATAATGTCAAGAGGGAGTGTCAGGAGGATGGAGCCAGGCTCTTTTCAGTGATGTCCAATGACAGGACAAGGGGCAATGGGTTCAAGCTGGAACATAGAAGGTTCCACAAAAACATTAGGAAAAGCTTTTTCACTGTGAGGGTGACAGAGCCCTGGCACAGGCTGCCCAGGGAGGGTGTGGGGTCTCCTGCTCTGGAGACATTCAAAACCCGCCTGGACGTGTTCCTGTGTGACCTACTGTAGGTGATCCTGCTCTGGCAGGGGGGCTGGACTAGATGATCTTTTGAGGTCCCTTCCAACCCCTGACATTCTGTGATTGT
>NW_009721553.1:431-12511 GCF_000703405.1 Apaloderma vittatum | reverse complement strand
TCCAACTCAAATCATTCTATGATTCTATGTTCTACAGAAAATTTATTCAACCTAATTAACTTGTGTTAATCTAGAGTTGCAAAATGTATACAAGGACACTCACTGTATCTACAAGTACAAAAATATTTGCTAACAAATAAAAAATGCTGAGCAGAGATCAGAGATCTGTCTTACTTGCCTGTGGAAAACATCACTTAAAAAAGAGAAAATGGAGCTAGATATTTTAATCAAAAATCTTTAAAATTGTCCACTTCAGTTCCAGAGTGCTTGTGAAAACTTATGCATAAAGGCTGGATTTGTGGAAGGGGTAAAGTTTTCTAAGTCTCATCAACTGCTCAATGTTGCTAGAAGCTTAAGCTCTTGATGACTTACCAACATTTTTTGAGCAGAGGGAAAAAAAAAAAATCCTTCCAAGCCCATGACCATTCTGCACCATATTCACTGCTGCTCCTGCAAATATCCAGCCAAACAAGATAATTCTACCATAAATCCTACGTGCCACAAGCCTAGAGGTTTGTTGGATGAAAAGAGGAAAATTATGGAAGGCAATGACACAACCCCTGCTGCAGCAAACTAAATTTTTAACTACAACGCAGAGACAGTGGTTCTGTTGAGTTGCTGCCATGCAGGCGCACGCAGCACTTGCATTACATTGCAATACGTGAGACTAGTATCTAATCACGGCAATAATGGGGGCAGCCATAATTGTTATATTGCAACTCAGCTGTTAAAATAGCCCCTGACACTATTCAGAGAGTTGCAGAGCTAAGAGCAGCTCAGAATACCGCGAAGTTAAAACATCATTTATCAGACGGTTGGCATTTCCATAAAATGGCTTGCGAGCCAGTCACCCTGGATTCAATGCCAAGAGTTCTTCTAATGAGTAGTGCAGCAGTTGTTAAAAGCAAATGAATTTGCAACATTATTCTGTCTACCTCACCTATACTGAAAGGAGTTACAACATCCTTGTCCACGTGGAAGCTTTCAGATTTAGTTGAGTTCGCATTTGCTTGGGGAAAAAAACATGCGTGTGTCACAATTTTTACAGCTGTGTTCTGAAAAGTGAATAAATGCATGGCTGTCCCAGGATATTGAAAAATCTTATTTCTAGAGGACTGTAATTGGTTGATCCAAAAGGAAAAAAAAAAAAAAAATCTGCTTCAAGCCAGAGAATGTGAAAATGGTTGCAAGGAACTTGACTTGGAATCACGCAACAAGAAAAAGGATGTGTAGCCTTTATGAGTAAACTCCTCTTCTTAACAACTTAAATTATGTGCTAGATAGTATCATGGTATTTGGAACAGTTCTGAACAGCAAGATGACTTATTAAGGCTTCCATAACAAAAAAAAAAAAAAAATCAAGCAGTGTCCACATAGTTCAAGTTCCAGCTTTATCTCCCATGTTTACTAAGGTTCTTTATTTATGTCAAACTACATACTATGAAAAAACATACAGCTAAACAGCACGCCTTAAATAACCATTTAATTCCTGACTACTTGCACACCAAAACAGAGGAACCTGATTTAGGATCTACATTAAAGTAAGTCTTCAAACACAACAACACTTAAAATAATATTTTTCTGAATCTGATGCAAATCTCCTGCATAGAAATTCTTTACTTAGGAAAGAATAATACGAACATAAACCCAAACCATGACTGGCCATATCAAGAGTTTGGATAATTTAACTAAATGTGTATAGAATGAATTGGATGACATCACTATGATTTCTGACTTTAGTCCTAAACTAAGCAATTGACAAAGAACACCTTGTGCATTTTCAAGGTGACCAGAAGATGAAGGGAAAATAGAGAAGATTCTCATTTTCAGCACTTTTTTTAATATTCAAATGGTCCTATCTGATTTGCAAATCCCCAAACAACTCCAGAATTTACAAAATTACAAGATCAGCAGATACTGTGTAACAACGCATCATGTCCATTACTATATTAGCTGCAACTGCTGGTTTGACAGATTTAATTTAAATTATTCCTTCTTTTTATCTAAACACATGCAAGAGTTTATCTTCTGTGGTTTCCTTTCAGTTTAGCTTTTTCTGGTTTTCAGTAAATAATCAGCGACGTTCTAGATCTCAACAAAATGCAACAGAGGATTAACCTTTAAGTGTCACAGAATACAGAGTAAAAGCAAAGTCCAGACTATTTATAAAAACTTAGCGGTGGGTATTTCACTGACAGCAAGTTCAGCTGAATCTGATTTTCTGATAGATCTAAAGAGCAGGACCAACCTCAATCTTGAATTAGAAAGACCATTTGAAGGCAACCAATATCCTCTGGAAGACTGTCATCTGTTCGGAGTATCTGGGAGCCCCTGCCACACATTGCTATTCAGGATTGGATAAATGGGTTTTAGTGAACCACTGAAAGTATCAGACGTAGACAACTACTGTCCCAGATAACCAGTTTTAAGACAGCAGGCTTAAACCTGGTGGTACTAAAGTAAGAATTTGTTTTCAGCTGCTACACAAAATCTTCTCTTTTCTACTGAATTCAGCTTCTATTAAATATTTAACTTTATGTAATTCAGCTACAGCAAGCATCAGCAACTTTTTCTCCTTCTCGTATTAGGGAAATTGTTCATCTCCTCAGCGAAGCAGCATGCCATAGAAGTGGATTCTCTGCTAACAGAAGGTTCCCAGCAACCCAAGCAACATAGACAAAAGATAAGCTAAAGTGCTCCTTGTCTCTAAATAAGAATTTAACAAGATAAGTAAAAGCAGAAATTCAGGAAGTAGGGTATGCTGCTCAACACAATAAAGGACCAAAATGCAGTCAGGTTAGGGGAGGAGGGAAATTTCTGACTATGTCTCAAGTCACCAGTTTATCATATAGAAAAGAGGCAACTGAAAAAAAAGCAAAACAAAACAAGAAGAAAAATAAAATTATAAGGTATCAAGCCCCAAGTCAGCCACCAGAAATCCCAACATGGATCTTTTCAGACACATCCTGCAGTACTTTACAGTCATGCCTACAAAAAGAGAAGGCTTGGCCAGGAAAGAAATGTACTTCCCAAACCTCCACAGACCTCATTTGCAAGTGATGGTGAAAGGGACTCATCATGGTCTGGATCTCCTACAGCTGTTTTCCCAAGAAAACGGGCAACATCACCAGGAAATCAATTCTCGGCAGGATCAGGCCTGAACGCTATTGCCTGTGATATGCCCCAATCGATGTACGTTAAGTTAATTTGTATTTCCTTTCTGTCAGAGCGGCCACAAACCCAACACTTACTAGTTAAACTCTACACGTGACTTTCCAAATCTACAATAGGATCGGCGCTATCCCCTATTTCAGATCATACTTTGGGCATTCTGAGAAGCACTTTAACAATAACAAGTCATTTGTTTTGGAATCCATACTACACAATGCAATGAATTCCATTCATTGCTCAGACTTGAACTTCTGGCTGAGCTTAGGGACTCACCGGAAAGCCCCAGATATCACACTTTTTCCCAGTCTCTCCCAACTCCCCAACTGCAAATGCCTGGAGCACACCATCCTCCTTCAAAAATATAGTTGTAATAATGCTTCTGGATTTGTTTCATATGCCAAATCAGCCACCATAGGCTGATGAACCAGACGCCCAGGGCAAGTCAAGATGTATTGGACCCACTAAAATGTTACTATTGCAGCTGATCTTTACAGCTCTTATATATTCAAGTTAACCAAATTTACTGAGTACATGCTGATCATTTTCACAGATTAAACACTTGGACGGATCTGATGGCCATTTTTCTGGAATTTACAGCCATCCAGCAGCTGCTGAGGGTGACTGCTATATGTAGCAATGATCTCAGTCAGGCTGCTGATCACGTCAAAATCTTAGCCAAATTCTTCATTTTCCACTAATACCTCTGGATTATAAATTATTTTTTAAAAATGTACTGAGTCAAATATGAGTAGAGGGTGGCCATTAGGCAATAAAACAATGGAAATAAACCCACCGTTTTTCATTCAAAATACTGTTTTGAGCATCAATATTAATTTTGCCACAAGTGAAGCTGGCTAATGATGTTTCCACAACAAGAAAAGAAGGGTTTATCGTATTGCTATTAACCAGCATCTGCTGCATTGACGAAGAAAACTTTATTCAACTTTTCCTATTGTGGAGATTTTCCCTTGCATTAAGCACAAAATGTCACAGCTTCCGAATGCAAAATGACAAGCTAGAGCATTTTACTGTAAATACAAAGATAGCCTTTGAAAATAATTATAGAACAACAAAGAGAGAGGCAAACATAAAAAAAAATTCCGTAAAATATTCTTATGCATAATAAAAAAATCCCATATTTCATATCAAAAGTAAGAACCTTGTTTCCACTGAAACCAATGACACCACTGCCATTACCATCAATGGAATCAGAGTTCTTTGTTGTAAAATGCCAGTAGGCATCCAGCTGCTTTGTTGAAGACTGCAATGCACTTCCCTTCTATGAATACAGCCATAGCTAAGCTCTGATACGAATCCAAGTTTCCTGATACCCTTTCCCAATTACTGGTCACCCAAAGAGCTGGTATTCATTGCATTGATACCAATTAGAGCCCAGTGATATCCTGAATAAAAAAAAAAAAAGAAGTCCCAATTCTTTGGAAAATTCTAAAAATAAGGCACGTTCTGCATTAGAACTTTGACCTTTTTCACTTACGCTTTCACATTGCCTCCCACCATGATTACTGTTTGACTGGAGGAATTACTTTTTCACTACGCTATCAAGCTTTCTAAGATAATTTAATTTTTTGACATTATTGTTGATAGTATCAAAAAATAACCTCAGGTTGATCCCATCTTTGTGGATAATATTAATTTTCTTGCACCTTACCAGCACAGAGAAACCAAAAGACCCCACCTATTTTTGGTGAACCTCAGAGGAAAACATGCAATAATCTTCTGAAAATGACACATGGGTTACATTCACTTCTCCTCTTTTTGATAGGATGTAGGCTAAACTATTTTACCTAGATCTGATCTGACCTCGCGAACACTTGGTAAGCTGGACTAAACCAGAAATCATCCTCCCATGCACGAGTCATAACTGGGTCTGCAAAGCCTCAGCCAGGTCCTTACTAATCGCTAAGTCTGTCCTTAAAGCTGCCTTAAACTCAAACCTGTTCCCCATCTTACACTGTAAGGTCTTAAATCCAGCTCCACTTTTAAAAATCCTGAGAGCTTTCCAGCGTTTTGCCATCAGTCAGGGCCCTCTTCCCTCCCAGTCCCGACACGGTTCTGCTCACGGTTCTGGAGACACCCCAGAGCCTGGGGTTTGGGGAACTCGCCAGCGGCACTCAGAGACATCATTCTCTTCCTAGATTCCAGCTCTTCCACAGCCCTGTACCACTGCCAGGAGAGACAAAACCCATCCTGGTTTACGTGTCAGAGAGGACAGGCTGCATATTATGGTAAAGGTGGGTGAACAACAGATTTTAAAGCCTGAATTGGTACAAGACAACTCTGCAGGATCTTTCTAAATATTTCTTGAGACATAGCTCTGTGGCAGCTGTGATAACTACCCTTCTCTTCCTTCCACAACCTCTTCTATGAACTTGCTTCCTTCAGGCTTCCTTGCACTATTTGCCTCTGTGCAAGCACTGTTTTCCTACATGTCTCATCTCCTTCCTCCTTGCCCCCAAACAAAGGAACAGAAAGAAAAACACAGATTTGCAAAGCCTAGGTTCTGTGAAAAGACACCTTCCTGGAAAAGGTATCCTGCTGTTTCTCCGTCATCATCATGTCTGTCACCATCTACCTCATCTACTTGGTTCACTGCAAGGTTGTCAGGAATGGTACTAATAAGATTATGCTCTAATTCCCAGGACCACACTCATAAGCCAGCACATTTGTGATGCTAATCTCTTTCTTTGGGGAAAAAAGAAAAATTACCAGCTGAGAGTACGTTGGTTGGTTGTTTTTTCTTTTTAGAAAGCAAGACCAAAATATTACAGAGTTGTTATAAAATCCCTGTTTTATTGCAAGCTCCTATTTAAGAACCATCTCAAGATGCAACTGTATCCTGAAAACAAAACCCCAGATTTACCTTTCTAGATCAAAATATTCAAAGGAATATTATTCAAAGGCTGAACAAGAATTACAGATCAGTGTTTCCAGACCATGTGTCTAACACACAGAAATAAGAACACTTTGAAGAGTACTTGTTTACTTGGAAGGCAAAAAGGTTATTTAGTTATCCAGCATTCCTAGATTCATGATGTATTTTGCAATGCATCAAGCTGGATGTATGCAGTGACTTCCTTTTCTTAAAATGTGGAAACAATACTTGAAACTATTTGTCATCTTCATTTCAACAATTTTCAGAAATGTCAAACATGATTCACACATGTAGAGTCTTGACAAGAGAAAACAAATCTATGTCCCTCCTCCACCCTCAAAATAAATAAATCCACCAATAAGAAACTCAACAAAAAAAAAACTCACCACACAAAACCACCACAAAGAAAGAGAGAGAATCATAGAATGGCCTAGGCTGGAAGGGACCTTAGAGATCATCTAGTCCAACCTCCCTGTCATGGGCAGGGACGCCTCTCAACTAGATCAGGCTACTCAAGGCTCTGTCCAACTTGGCCTTGAACACCTCCAGGGAGGGGAGAAGACAGGGTAAAAAGAAGAGCTGAACTAAAATAACCATTACTTCTCATAGTAGTCAGTAGTAATGCTATACGTAAATTACCTGATATTCTTCAAGGTTATTAAACCTAATTTTGTTCAAAGATGGAAGAAAAAGAGAGAGAGATTATTAGTCATTGCACAACTGCAAAAATTAGTATCACATTTGACAATTCATTAGTGAAGTCACCTGTGAATCCATAGTCTATGGCTATTGATTTAGCTTCTGAGTGATACTTCACAGCTAGATCAAAAGTAAGCTCGTATTTCTTTATTCTTTTTATTTTTGCAATACTGAAAACAGATCAGCCATCAGACTTAACGGAAAATACCTTATGAGGACAGAAGCTGTGGGCAGAGGAAAGTACATGTTTAGGATTTGTAGAGCAGATCACAAAAACTTGCAGTCACCCACCAAAATCTGTTTCCAGAGGTTTTTATGCCAGGACTCGTGAGGTTTGCATTCAAGTGCCCTGACTGTACGTACACATCATAGAGACCAGAGGTTGTCTGACCAGCCAGACAACCAACTGGAAAGTTACAGTGTCACAGTGAGAAGCCTGCAAAGGAGTTCCTGTGGCTAAAATCATAACAGGAGCAGAGCTGAGTAAGCAAGAGAGCTGCTACAAATGGTTGATTTTTGAGTGCAGCAGTTCCATAATGACAATACTGAAAGCTTTTCTAAATGGCATGCCCTGCCGTTCTGATTACAGCGTGTGCTCTACTAAGGTATCCATGGAAACTTGAGAAAAAGATGTTAAATCTGTTGGATCTGTTTGGCACCAGGGAATGGGGCTAGTTGCCAGTCAGCCAAGTATAACCACAGGTATTTTGATCTCTAAGCGTGGAGAAAGCATCGAGAGTCCTCCAATAATGAGGAAACCCACAAGACCAAATCGCCACAAGGATGCATTTCTCAAACAATGCCAAGAAGGTGGGAAGTACACACTAATGAAACCACTTTTAATGTTACCTCTTAACATAGAAAAATAGCTCAATTGCTGTAACAAGGAGAGAGACACACAAATTCATATTTTCAATACAGGCTGGGGGACGGAAGGCAAATCGCCAGCAGGTCGGGAAAGGCGATTCTGCCCCTCGGCTCTGCTCTGGTGAGACCCCACCTGGAGTGCTGCGTCCAGCTCTGGAGCCCTCACCACAAGAAGGACGTGGACCTGTTGTGGCGAGTCTAGAGGAGGGCCACAAAAACTACCAAAGGGCTGGAGCACCTCTTATATGAAGACAGGTTGAGATAGTTGGGGTTGTTCAGCCAGGAGGAGGGAAGGCTCCAAGGAGACCGTATAGCAGCCTTCCAGTACCTGAACGGGCTACAGGAAGATGGGGAGGGCCTGCTTACAAGGACGTGTAGTGACAGGATGAGGGGCAATGGTTTTAAACTACAGCAGGGTAGATTTAGATTAGATGTTAGAAAAAAGTTCTTTATTATGAGGGTGGTGAAACATGGGAACAGGTTGCCCAGAGAGGTGGTGGAAGCTCCACCTCTGGAAGCATTCAAGGTGATGGGGCTCTGACCAGCCTGCTCTAGTTAAAGATATCCCTCCTCACTGCAGGGGGAGTGGACTAGATGACCTTTAAATGTTCCTTCCAGCCCAACACATTCTATGAAATATTCTCGAAACCTCACAGGAAACAAGAAAGAAAAAGAAAAAAAAAGTGTGACTAAAAATGCACAGAATCTTGCAAGGAAGGGCTGTGTAGGACAGGTAGATATGGAGTGCTCCAGCAGAAACGTCAAAAGAAACTGCTTCAACCCTAGAAAATGATCCATTCTGAAGAGCACAAAAAAACATAAGATGTATCCAGAAACGGACAAACAAAGCAGAGTTCCCGGCGCATTTCCTATGGGAGAAGGAAGCAGCATAAGGAGAAGAACTTATCTCTGCCTCTGTCCCCAAGGAAACTAGTGCAGGTTGGGTAAGCTCCTGCAAAAAAGATCGTTTTTCTTCTGGGAGAGCAAGTGAATAAACTCTTTCAGATGACATGAAATTGCTGTTATGAAACAACATTCACACACACACTTCTTTCTGGACTCCAACTGATAACAGCTACTAGAAATCTCTCTCAGTATTCCTTGGGAACTGCATCTACAGAGCACAGTCTGAGTGTTGACTCAAGCACCGAGGAACTACTGACAGAAGAAACAGCACTAAGAAAAATTCTCTCCAGGTCTTTGGTTCTTGTAAATTAAGACACTTTTAGAACTGATGTGTGTGCCCAGAGCCCAGCAAATCACTCACGACAGAGCTTCTCCAAAGGATTCTTGCACACACAGCAGCGTGCCAACGCCAGGGCAGCCTGATGCAGTTCCTAAAGCCGCTCTCTGATGTCCTTGACACACCCTGATGCAGTTCCGAGTAAGGACATTTAGGTAAGTCCTCAGTAAAGAGCAAAGTCTTTCTAGCCTGAATGCTAGCCTCTATATTCTGAGTATTTTAGTTTATTTATTTGCTTACTTTATTAGAACTGATGGCATTTGCCTTTTCATTTACATGAAAACCTTTCTCAAATCTCTCTGACACAGACTTTGAAGGAATTTCCTATTTTAACATCAACTACTCACACAGTTCACCACTGCCACCCTAACACTAAAAAGTCACTGCTTTAACAGTAGTTATGGCAAAATGTGAAACTTGCCTTTGTTGACTTTAAACGCATATCACTGTTTCTTAACAGCATATGAGCCATAGTTAAAATATTTTGAGTAATGAGAGCTATGGAATGTTCTTTTTAAGATCAAAAATGTGCCTGGTCACTGAGAAGAGGCAGTTCCAATTTAACGAGCCAGGACACTTGTCCCAGTGATAAAGATGGAGTCTACAGGTACATCACAGGCATTTCTAATCACTGAAGTTCCGACTTGGCTGCAGTCTTCCTGCAGTGCAACATCAGCATCTGTGACCTTACATCAGCAAACAGCTGCACACTCTTCAGTAAAACATCTGTGAAACCAGCATACCATTTACAATCACAACCGATGGGCTCCAGAGCTCGTTCCTGAAACAGATTCCAAGTCCTCCTGTTACCTCTCTCTTTCACCATTAGAGAAACACAGCTGAACAACCCTGAGTGGCAGAGATAAAACTTGGAGTTTCACCCTTTTCTGTTTTCAGCTAGCAAGGCTGTTTAATAGAAAAGTGACGAGTGCCATACAGAAGCTGAATAAGTAAGCAAGTGAAGTCATTTATGGGCAGAAAAAATACTCTAAAGCTTTCACGAAGCTGTATATGGCGTATGTCAACATCTACACTACCTAAAAAGATCCAAACTCCCCAAAAAGGTCATGTTGCTTCACACCTTAAGGTCATGACTGTTCTTGTTCTCCTACCCAGGAATAGTGCATAGTCTTTAATTCCTTTCACTTTTTCACTCATTGTTTACTGAAACTCACTAAAGCTTTTTTAAATACCTGAGAAAGCCGGTTTGCTCCTTCACCATACCCACAGGCTTAAAACAGTCACAGAAAGAAGTTTCTAAAACCATAAATGGTGTACTATTGGAAGTCAAACACTTGTGAAATCCCATCTGACACATCATCAAAAGGCAGAACCCAATTCAGGTACAGAAAATGGACATGATGAGATCATTTGGATGTCATTGTTTTAAAATAAAAAGTGTATTTTTAAAAGAAAATGATAATTGCTTTGTGTAATTATAGATAGAATAAGTGAAATCACAGCAGAGGACAGCAAAAAGGGAACTAATCATTCAGAATAGCTTAGAAGAATAAGAAACTGAAAATTTTAAAATATTATATCAGATATATAGCTTTAAAAGAAAAAATGGAAAAAAATCCAGACTTAACTGCAAGAGCAGATATGACATCCAGAAGGGGCCTCAAAAATTTCAACAGCATTTCCCATGAAAGTGGGAGAAGAAAAAAAGCCTTTGGCACAAAAGAGCACAAGATGAGACATCAGTCACCTCACATATAACCCCAACCACCAGTGACAGTCAGAAAGCAAAACATATCCTAAATCTTGACATTTACATGCAGGGATCAGGTCTTCCGCAGCTGAGGCAGCATTCTGGTCTTACTGCAGAGGACTGGTCTCCCAAGGACTGCTCTAACTTGAGTCAACATCCGAGGTCACAGCAGCCTCTTCCAGCTCCTGGTGACAGCTGGATTTGGGAGACATCCCAGTTGCTCCCTCTAGACCAGGATAAAGCCCCCTTCCACCACACGTGCCTCGGCTAAAACAGCCCCTGGACAGAACAGACCTCTTGGGGCCGCACTGCAGCTGACTGCAGCTTTGGGGGAACTTTGCAGGTACAGAGCAGGGCAGCGCCATTGAATGCTGCTGTCCCAAGGGGAATGAACTAAATATTCACGCTGAAAGCTTACAGGGCGACTGTAGCATAAAGGAAAACTTGTTGGCTGAATCAGCGTCAGCCCATTTCGAGCCAATGGCTTTAAAAATGCCAAAAGTCAGTGTAATTAGAAGCTTTACATTCAACACCTCCTGGGTATGAACAATTTCATCCAGGCTCATACTAACCAAGCTGCAGATACCGCAATGCTGTGCTAACCAAAGCTATAAAAATGACTGGCAGGCACTGCACACAACACTTGGCTTTTTTACGTATAGATGTTTCTTTTACGCATTGTACTATGCTGCAATAAGTGACTGCAGCTTCAGTACTGTCAATACAACAACACTCACTAAATCACATTTTATCCCTGAAGCGTTTTGTTTCTTTTTTTTTTTTCCCCTCTGACAGCTTCAGCTTTCCAGTGTGTGGAAAGAACATAAAGATTTCTGGCATAACAAATCATTGCTCTACCACAAGGTCTTCTGCCTTCTACCAAATCCCTCCTGCATAGATTCTCCCTATATCACAAGTTACTTAATTTCAGTATCACGTCACACTAACCTTGCAACTTTGCAGAACACAAAAAATACGACACCCTGACACCTGAAAGACAAATGAATCTCGGTCTGTTCTTCCCTTTGTCTGCTGCATAGTAGAAAATTGTTACAGGGTACTTCAAGCCAAACGGACATCAGAGACTTCAGGAAGCAGGGGGGCAGGAATCCAATAGATCAGGTCATCTTGACGATCCAACTACCTTCAAAGTATCATTTTCTGAGTTTTTTAAATGGATACTTTATGGCTCTTTTATTCCACTTGCACTCCAATTAAGCTATTTGATTAAAAATATTCCCCAAATCCCATTACAACCTGTCCAAGCTTAACATTCTAGGTTTCTCCATGCATTATTGCCAGTACCTTGTGGTCAACACAACAGTTTCCTGCAATCTCTGCAGCACACAGTGAGGAAGCAGGGACAGAGAGATCGAATGAAATCAGGCTGAGTCTGCATTTCCCTTAGGGTTATTCACCCATATCATTTGTATCCTAGGAACCCTCTTCCCTCCCCCAGCTCTCTTCCCACACAAGGAGAGACCACCCCTGTCCTG
>NW_009721553.1:0-400 GCF_000703405.1 Apaloderma vittatum | reverse complement strand
GTTTTATTTTTACCGGCCCCAGGTTAGCCACAAACAGACCGAAACCACAGAATCCTTGTTTCTGGCAGGACAGTGTCTCAACTCCTATGTCGAGTTTGGAAAGTCAGAGACCTGCGGACCCGTTAAGGTGGTAAAACGAACCACTCGGGTTTTATCCCACCGCTCACGTCTCGCTGGGAGCTCTCCGCTCCCCGTGGCTGTGCCAGGACGAGAAGGCTCATCCCAGACAGCGCCGTCACTCCCACCGAGCTGCCCGGTCTTTCTTCTACAATACATCAGGCTAGTCGCTGGAAAGGATGCCTGCCTTTAGTGCAGCAGCAGCCCGTGATTTCCAAGCCCTCCCCCTCCTCTCTCTCCTGGACAGCTGCGGGGAAAGGGAGACCCCGACTCGCGGGGAGGA
>NW_009721552.1:46109-47038 GCF_000703405.1 Apaloderma vittatum | reverse complement strand
CTCCCCCTCCTGAGGCAGGTCTGTCCTGGTGAAGAGGGAGCTGTTGTACCTTGTACAGCTTGTACCTTGTAATTCCACTCGCTAGCCAAAGCGGTACAGTTGGAGTTATTTCGGTATTGGGGGAGTGTTGTGGTATCTGTTCGTTATTAGCACGGAAGGAGCCGTGCCAGAACACGGCAATCCTAAGCGTGACAACCGCAGCTGGACAGTTGCAATAGGAAAAAGCTTCAGCCAAATACACCGGGCACCTTCAGAAGAAATAGGAAATTAGCATTATGGACCAGCCCTGAGCCATGCTGGCTTCCTGTTCCAAGCAGGGCAACGCCCGTGCGGCACCCGAGACAGGCTCCAGCAGGGAGCATGCTGCAAAGGAGGGAGGGAAAAGGGACGGAGATTGAGGGTAGGAAAGAGGCTTTAAGATGACATACTGTTCCTGAAGTCAGCTGCACCTAAAAAAAAAAAAATCCTACAAATCCAGCTAATGCATAAAGCCTTTTTGGTTTTTGGTTGGTTGGTTGGGGTTTTTTTTCATTCTTGGGCAAAGCTTTCTTTGGGAGAATGTTCAGCTGCCTTCTGGCTCTCCAGTACTTAACAAAGAGGGAAAATTGTCCTGAACTTGAAATGACACCAGTCCCTTCCTGCTGCAGGATAGATGAGTGGTCCCAGCAGATGGTGCTGTGATCCTTCACTGTTGAAATGATTTCTCCTTTCCACTGAGCAAGTTAGCATCAAATCTCCCAACAGTGAGGATGGGAAACTGCTAGCCAGGCACGCTCTGCTCCGTGGAAGGTGGTACTTCATGCTGCTGAGCTGTAGGTACACCCACAGCCATCTGTGCAGCCTCAAGTACCTGGGTGCTTGAGCCCAGAGGCCTCTGATTAACCCCCTTACCCCACAGCTGACTGTCACTGAATGTGGGTCATTCCTGC
>NW_009721552.1:10842-46071 GCF_000703405.1 Apaloderma vittatum | reverse complement strand
TTACCGCCCCTTCCTTCGCCTTCCTAGGGGGAAAAAAAAAAAAAAAGGTCTACCAAGGAGTTTGTTGTTTAACACATAGGTGTATCCCTGATGAAGGAAAAGAAAAAAAAGAAGAAAAAAAACAAGCCACAAATCCCTTATATCTTTGCCACAGCCTAACTAGGAGAGCTAGCAGCTTTCTTATTTTGTAAGCTTTATGCCTTTAAAAATTATTGTAGTTAGAGATATGCACGTGTCCTGCATGAATTATCCTTTGTCACCAAGCTCTTGCCTCTACCTGCAACCAGGCACAAGCTTTTCAGGACAAGTGTCTGCATTTTGAGGAAAGCATTAAGGTACTAAGATTCATAGGAAGGATGCTTTAGCCTGTGGCAAGCTTGAGACCAGTACAGAAATTCACTACCTCTACATCCACTGCCTGGATCCAGTCTGATGCAATGCCTACAAATGCATGGCTTGAAGACTACTCTCCCTGTATTGGGTTTGTCCAGCAGTGAGGTCAGCTACCTAAAAATGACGTCAGCGTCCCCACAGTCCCAGCTTCTCTGCAACAAGTAGAGAACAGATAAAACGAGAGTCTTCAGAGCTCAGAAAGGAAATCTTCACACTGAATTTGTTGATCGTTTCTGTGTGCTGGAAGGCACCTGCAATTTCATCCCCAGCGGTAACAGGTTACTGTCTCCCTGTGCCATCCCAAAGGTATTATAAACCTCACTTAGTTCACATCTGTTATGTGCTTGTGATAACGCATTTAAACCACCAAAGTAGATTTTAATGTATACACAAAATATGTATATGGTACATAATGAAAATAAACAACAGTGAATAGTCATAAATGTGCCCAACTGCTCGTCAGTTTACTGCCTTTCTATAACTCATTTTGCCTTACTCATACTACCTTGTTAATAAAGACTTTATGATCTGAATTTCAACTATAGTGCTCATACATTCAGGTTCTATGTCTCGCTGCAGGTAGTCCAGAGCTATAAAATCCCAGGGACTTGAGTGGTATTAAATACTGGTATGCTTGCAAGGTTAATGTCCTCTGGCCAATAAAGCTAAAAGGATGAAAATAAGGTTCCTTTTTTTGTCTGGGATGTGACAATGAGCATGCTGGCAGGTACCCCAGTACTAAACAATACCAAGTTGAAGAATTCACACATGCGTTTCTTCGACATTTTGGCTTTCATGAATTTTTAACTTGGAATTAAGATGAATCTATGAAGCAGCTCTACATTCCTTAGTACAGAAAAGCCAGTGTATTTTCTGGTTGTTCCTCTTGACAAAACAGTACCCTGGTGCTTTTGAGCTATAAAGACTAGAGTGGTTTTGTACAATACCAAAATACTAACTTTGGACTCAGTCCAGTGTGGTTATTAATAATAGGTAATGCATAACATATGTTAAAGCAAAGGCTGTCAAATCTGGCTGACAACTACTCACATCTCAGTCGTGTAACTTGGCAATGTGGGCGGGTTTTGCATAATATAAAGCAATTCCAATCAACTTGCAGATTGCACTTCACAGAAGGTTCAGTTACAAGCAGATGCCAGACTCTCACTATTCATCTGGAGACACATGCAGTACGTGAACAGGGTAAAGAACTGAGTTGTGATTCCAAATAAACACTTTCCTTTACTTAGCACCAGAGGAAATACAGAGTCGCAGCATGTGCTCACCTGGCAAGTACAGCAGGGTCTAACAGTTGTATAGTTTCTCGAGACCCTGCAGTCCTGAGGGCTGCAAATCATCACATGCCTTCTGCAGCAGCCGGTGCAGGCTTACCTGTGTAACCCCTTTCTGTTCCAAGGGGTAGTGGATACAGTGCCAAGGAGATTGAGTGGCAGGCCACATCAAGCCCAGTACCACCGTGGGAAGGGATTGCTGACGCTCTGTGTTCGTGTCTGAACAAGACCCAGACACAAGGGCCATGCTCAGCATAAGATATCATAGCTAAGAATTAGTTTTGTACACACACACATATAGAGATGCGTATGTAAAACGTGTTTCTGTAAATGTACGTATGTATCTGTCAATACCTATGTTTTCAGGGAGTTCAAAGTAAGCCTCAATTTTGGTTCAGCATCACAGCTGGTTAGAACGAAATACTTCAGTGAGTTACTGCTAACGCAAATATACTAGTAGGTTCAGGTGCAAAATATGTGCATCTAGGCATACTGGGTTCTGTGCCTTCCTATTTCTTCCTGGGAAGAAGGGAGACCAAAAAGATTTTTCTATGTCTCTTTTACTCCATAATCAACTTCTTTGTGAAGGAAGCCTACACTGTCTTATCTTTGCTGCTTTAGTTTGTTTCACCTCAGTTGTGTTTCATTTCAGAAGGAACTACATGATCTTTTTGTCATAGGACTTTACTAATTGCACCAGTCGCACCCAAATGGTGAGTAGCCCATATTTTTGCATTAAAAAGCAGCAGCCAGCACTAAGTCTAGGTTTTCTGGAGGTTTCTGTTCATTTAGAAGCTGTGCAAGTGCAGTGGGCTTCTACAGAAGAACAAACTCACCATTGTGAGGCAGCAAAGAGCACACAACTTCAGATTCAGCAGAAAGGCACCATCTCAGACCTCTACAGATTTTGTCTCACACTAATTTAGTATGAGTTGTTCCATATTTTCCTGGTCTTGCTCCAAGAGGTTTGGAAATAGTCTAGTACTTACTGCTCTCAGGCATTTCCACCCACTTTCACAGCATTGCAGTGTGTTCCTACTTGTGGTGAAAATCTTGGGTGAAAATTTCCAGGAAAAACACACACAGGCTAATTGTGCTTAACCTGTTGTAGTTTATCTGTCACTTTCTATTGCGATCACCAAACGCTTTTATGACAATATAGAAAAGCTTGAGTCTAGCACATGTGATACCATTTAATCTTCAGGGACAAAATTCCAGTTCCTTTCCTTACAATGAATAGATTCTTATTGCAACCATTGTTCCAAACATGCTAGTGAAGAGACTGTTCCTGACATCAGCGAACCTGTAACAGATAGATACAGGTTTGCACCATTAACACATTAAAGGCGGGGGGAAAGGAACTCACATAGAACAGACATTTGCAAGGCTTTTATCATTTGACCAGCGAGTAAAATAGGATATCCAGAAAGCAACTTCAAATCTATCTGCAAGGACAACATTGCACTTGGAATACCACTAATGTTTCACGGCTTGCTCCAAGATGTTCTCGTCCACCACCTTGTGAGGGAGAGTCACCTTCAGCGTGGCGTTCTCTTTCATTGCTCGGCAGATCGTTTCATAAGCGTAGTCATTACCCGACCAGCAGCGTCTGGCCACCTGTCAGACCAGAAAATCAGTGGGTGTAAGTATCATACACTTCTCTTGCTACCTCAGTCTTTTACAGTATTTGTGCAAATGCTGGCACCCAATATCCTGACACTAAATCTTCCAACCCTCTGCTGCTTTCTAGTTTTCTTACCGATTTTGGAAGCAATTTTTGTAATACTTCATTTTTATAAGTAGTATTTGGGTAGATTTGGAACATTTTCATGCGGAGACATAACGTTGGATGGATAATATTGGTAGAGCCAAGAACCTTATAAACGTTACAAAATTCTCTCATGAAAAATCATTGTGCATGCCATCCCAGTTCTATAAAACTAGCACGTGCTTTAGATAACAGTATGATTTATACCGTCAATGCCTTTGTAATGGAATAAATATGTTAAAAGGAAAATGTCACTCAATGCGTTTTCAATGTATGAAATCAAGGAACCAAATTCTCTGCCAGCATGTAAGAATGAAGCTCTATGGACAGAGAGGGAACTGATAAACCCCTCTTCCAACAGCAAACTTCCCCAGATGAAAAAAAAAGTCAAGATTTGGCACAAAGGAAATAAGTCCTTCCCTCTATTCAATGCCTCACATATCTCCTATGAATTGCAAATCAGCGTCTGAAATACTCAGACTCAAAAATGTTCAAGAAAGAAAATACTTTGGTTCCAATTTAACAAAATATTTATGCATATGATTAATGTAAGGCTAGTAAATTCCCAGGATTAGCAATAACAGCTAGAAATGACCTTTCAAGTCAACAACTCAATTTCCCTGCCACTCACCCATGATTATTTCTGGCAGTATATTTTCAAGGGTACACTCCAGTTTCTTTCCAGTCTTGTACATAATATGGGTAGTATTCTCAAATTGTCCTTTTTCAACATACGTGTGGAGGAGTGGAACTTTGCTTGCAATAAATCAGAGCAGCGAAAGATTTATTGGGTCTTTAATAGGCTGTCTCTGATACAAAGTTCTTATTAAGGGTTTGCCTTCATTAATCTACAAATTAATATAATTGTCCTCCTCCTTCTGTCTTAATAGTTTACTACCATGTTATTTCAGATCTGGGGCAGGGAATAGGTGCAAATTGTTCCTTCATCTCTTCTGCCCCCCGTCATGCCATGTCTTATGGGGAGAAAACAAAAATGTTTAGGCCTAAGGCAAGAATGAATTCTGCAATTCTCTTGACAAGTAAACCAGAACAGATCATGTCAGCACTGGCAAGGAGGTCTCTCCATACAGCAGGTCCTTGTGAGGTTACAGGGCTGAAACGCAGCAGGTCTTGTCCTTTAATTGGACAGTTGATTTGGTTCCCTGGAAGTACTGAATCAAAACATTTCTGCCGCTTCAGAGATGGGATCCTAGTCTTAATCCAAGACAGGACCTATCTGGACACTAAGGGAATGCAAAAAACTCTCGTGGTAGCAGGGACTGGACTAGCTGGCAGTTAAATGAGAAGCCTTCTGAGATACCTGGAGCTAGGAATTAAGAATAGGCAAGACTAAAGCTCATGTAGTTGTAAATTGTATTATATAGGCAAATAACAATGCCAACACGTCTAACAGAATTACAGTCAGCATGCTTGTCTTTCTGCTTAAAAAATAACAAAACACACACTGAGATATGTGGAAATTATTGGGCTCTAGTATGTTATAAAGTCAGAAGGATTGGTGCTGACACTTTACACTAAGTTCTGTACCAAAGAATTATTCAGTCTCTTACTGACTTAACATCCTTTGATGTTCTTTGGAGAAAAACAAACAAACAAACCAACTCATTTGCTCTAGTGGAATTAAGCTTATAACCACACATAGCAGAAGCAGTGAACAGAATGAGTCACTCGGACCATTAAGACTATTCCTGGGATACTGAAAGCCTAATCCTAAAAATTCCTGCCTGAGTGCTCATATTCCATGCTCCATTAAAAACACAACAGGAGCACTGGAACCCAAGTATCTAAATAAAATAAAAAAAAAAAAGTCCTGAAGGCAGGAAAACATTAAAGTGAACACATATAATTATTTCTGCTTACTCCATTGGAAACATCCCAGCTAAGCATCATCCTAGCCCGTTCTTCAGCCTCCTTGGACCCATCCAAAACCAGGCCAAAACCTCCATTGATCACTTCACCCCTAAAAAATATAGAAGTAAGAGAATTAAATTAAAATAATCCAAAGCAATCCCCAAAAATCACAGAAGTTAATTTGTTCAGCTGCACTGCAGGAAGAAAGATGAGAACATACAAATGGTGCTGAATAAGAGACACTATCAGTGACCTTCACACCTCCAATAAAAAAAAAAAAAGCAAGCTAATTTAGCAGGGCAAAGGCCTAGTTTCCTGGCCTGCAGCAAACCTATTCCACCTTTCTTGCTTTCTTGTAATGCCCAGCTAGCAGTCAGTATCTGCTCCATGTGGAAGTGCCAAACACTAAGCTTGTGCTGCATCTCCTGAAGATTGTGGTTCTGTGCTGGCTCTAGAAACAAGCAAAGAAAGGTTAGCGCTTCTCATGGTCTGGAGGGTTACCTCTGTCTAGGTATTTTCTAAGCTGTTCGTCTCTGCCACACTGGAGCCTGCCATATGGATAGGATCGTGAGGAGGACTGTGCTCTCATTGAAGCAGACAGATGGATCTATTTATATTCTCTCGGGACAAATGAGAGAGCATAAGTATTTTATTAAAAAAGTGTTAACCACCACTTAATGCACATCTGCTTCAATTATTTCAAAAACAGTCATTCATTTTGTATGAGATACATAGCTGTTTAAAGAATCGATGCCAACTTTTCAGGAAGCAGACTTATTGGCAGAAGAAGAACAGAAATACATTAAAACTAACAGATTATACTTGGGAGAAATACCAGTCTGGTTTTAAAAGGACAGGGAAAACACGTAGAGCAAAACATCTTGTCTGACTCCAGCCTGCTCAAGTTCCTGTTCCGTTGCATGTGGTGAATAGTGGTGAATTCACAGAATTTCAGAGTGGCCTAGGCTCGAAGGCACCTTAGAGATCATTTAATCCAACCTCCCTATGGTTGAATAATTATCCTTTGCTGTAAATCTATGAGAGTTCTGGCATTATCACTCAGCATCAGCAGTACCTGAGCAGTGGGGCACTAACAGAGACCCTGGATGCAGGATTTTGTCCTCTGTGCTTTACAATTAATGTAATGAATAAGTTCACAAAATTTACATGTAATAACACCAGAAATATCAGTGGATTGGATAGGACCTAAGCGTTTTCCAGTCCAGAAAGGAATAATTTCTTACTGTATATTTTCCAGCAATAACTTAAGCTTCTCTGGAAATAAGGAAATGAGGCTACCCTGGAGCCTCACAGACCTGAGATCTACTTCCTGAAACTAGAACTCACATTTTATCATTTTCAATGCAATGTTGCTACTTACGTGACATTAATTCCCTTTCACTAGTTCTATACACTGCCCGTGTGCTAGGTAGGGCCCTATGACATAGCTGAGCCAGGAACTTGGAGCTCCGGATCCCACCATCATGGTACCTTTCTGCGAATCCCTTCCCTCCATTTTACCATTATTAGATATATCATTATTACAAATACAGTTTCTGTTGAAAGGCACAGTTTTCTTGAAACTGACAGTTCTCACGGCAGAATGTCAGTGAATGCATCAGTTTCTTACCCTTAGCAGGAAAATTTGAAACAAAGTAAAGTTTCAATTGAGATGTTTGAATATTTCAAGCTCTGACTCTTCAAAACAAAATGTTTCTTTTCTGATTGACATTGTCAACACTTTTCAGCCTGGAATTTAATTTCCAGAATCTTTTTACTGTGTGAAGTCTTCAATTAGTTCTGCTTTTAGTCTTATTTAGGAATGAAAAGAAACATCCAAACATCTGTGTTTCTTGCAAATTCTTCCTTTTGAATAGCTCATGTTCTTACTGTCTTGTCCAAAATAAGGGATCAGACTGGATGACAACATTACAAATACAATTTTATCAAGACCAGGGCCAGTTAACCTCACCATACTCTGATGCTTCTGTGTATAGAGACCAAATCAGCTCTATTCTTTACTGTCAAAGTACCAAGCGAGAGCACGTCAAAGATGCCACTGCCATGTAATTGGGATCATGGTAAGAGTACACTTCCAGACAGCCTATTGGCAATATCAGTTAAAAAGAAAGTCAGACCTCTGGACCAGTGCCTTATAAAGATACTCCATACAAGAAAATGATGTTCTTTTAGTGGCAAAGACCCGCTCTGTGCCCAGCATCCCAAAGAGCATCCTTTGAAGCTTAGGCATGAACAGTGAGCGTCTGATCTCACTTGCACTCCATAAATTTAGAGCCTCTCCATCGATTTCCATGGAATTACTCCAGTGTAAATCAGAATCACTCATCAGAATCTGTCCTACTGTCTAAAAATCACTCGTAAATTAAATGCCAATGTCTGTTAGGATGGATTTTCTAGCAAAACCTCTCACTTTTAAAGGGGAGCTCTCTGCCTTCATTAGCATCGGGTCACATTTTCAGGTAATTAAAGAAACATGTGGCATTTTGACCTAAGCAACCTCCTATAATTTCCAGATGTCTCATTCTAAGGTGATCAAAGAAAACAAGGCCTCTCTCACAATCAAGATGTCACACTGTCAACAGTGCAGTTCGGTTCTTAAATTGCTTCTGCCTTTTTGTTACTACAGGTTACTCAGGCTCCATGCAAATAAACAGACAGCGAGAAACGAATGACATTCATTTGCTGTAATTATAGTCAAGACTATGTTAATCTTAAGTCTCTCAAACAGCACATGTGATGCAGATTCCAGCTAAATAAATACTAATCCTACCTTTTCTGTTTGTGCCACAAAGCTACAGCACAGAAAAATGAAAGCAGGTAAAAGGCATTTCTCTGCAGGGCAGATCCGTCTGCAGCTCCAGGCAAGCCCAGCCTTTGCAGCAAGGACTAGAAGCTGAAAATAGGGCAGTTGCCATCTCTGAACTCCCTGAACAGAAACTTGCCAGTGACAACTTTTGTCTCTAAGCACATGCATACATACATATACATATATAAAGCTTCCATGTGCACTTTCACATTTCCAAATCAGCTGATGACAAGATTTTTTTTTCAGGCACATGGAGATTTCTTTATGGCAAAGTCAGCTGAATTTTTAGCTGTCTACCTCTTCCAGGCAAAGAAAATCATTTATTATGGTTGGGAGGTTGTTTTGCTTTTTTTACCACCTTTACATTATTCCTCTCTCCTTAGAAGGCAGAGGGGTGCAGGGCTGTAACTAGCCAGGACACTGCCATGATTAGCTAACCCAAGCAGAACTACTTGTTGTGCTGTGGCTTTCGGGGGCTCTCCAGACCACAACATCTAATGACACGACATTGTGTTACCACATCTGAGTCTCAGCATGGTGGATTATTAAGGCTTGTGCAGAGACAGGCCTCATTTTCAGGTTCCACATTCTTCACTTAAGCACAGTAATTTGAAGAGAGCTATGAGTGCTCCCAAGAACCAGGTGAGCAGATACTGTTCTGCAATGACAAGCCACAAAGCAGCCATAGGAAATGTCAAAATGCCTGTATTTCCATTGATATTTTGATTTCAGTGAATAATCACACCCTAATTTTCTGATGCATTACATAAATGACAGCCCCTCCACTCTGCCTTGGGGAAAAGCTTCTTTCTAATGATGTAATTCCATTTAAGACAATATTGTGATGTGGTCAGTACCAGTTTTCCAGAAGTATGGGCAGTCTCACCATTCAGGCTAGAAATGTGCAGAAGGGATTAACCTTAGAGAGGCCAGAAAGATAAAGATAAAGAATACATCTTGTATCCCTTGAGTAAGCATCACCAATGCACATAACATTCTATTTTAGCAATCCTAATAATCATAATTATCATAAAAATGTTTCAAATATTTTGCACAACATATAGTGAAAGGTGATTTTCTTTTATTTCATAAGCAGATATTTAAAAGGTTAAACTCAGCTAGGGCAAATCAGACAAAAGCCTGAGACTGAGATGACCAGAGTAAGAAGATATTCTGGTATATATTTTCCATTCAGAGTTATAGAAGTTGTGAATAAAATCCTGGCCATGGTGGTTGTTACCACAGAAATCAGTAAAAGCTAATTGTCACTCCATGTGTTTAAGCCCTCAGAAAGCTTTCTTATCCCATTGTTCAATTTTTCTCTCAGGTACCTTCTGTTCAGTAGTTACTTCACTGAAATCAAAGCAATTAGAACAGGAGAAGGAATTCTTCGTCTGAGTTGAAGGGATATTTTCTAGATTTGGCTCATTTGGACAAGTAACAATGAAGTATCATCAAATGTCTCTAAGGATAATACCTGCTACAAGTTCTTTGACTTGCTGTTGTTGGCATATTCCAGAGCTGGATGGAACAGGGAAACGGGAGGGTTCACTACAGCATTTAATAGAGGGCTGTGCCCCTTTTCACTGGCAACATCACCAAATGAAGATGTGACTGTAAATGGGAGAAGCTTTGATTGAAAGAACAAACCAGAACTAAAGACTGTGGTGTGGCCATGCTCTCCTTTCCCCTACACCTCTGCCAATCCAGAGTAACCTTCCAGTGGCACATGAAGGAGATCGGTTTCCCTCTCCGTATGTAATTTTTCTCTCGTTCAGCTTCTCATTTTAGGCATTTCTCTTAGTTCTGCATCTTATGTAAAGGAGGTGTTTAGTCTACTGCTTACTTGGCTGCAGTCTGTCACCCTACCAGGCACGAGCAAGGGGAAAAAGACTGGAGGGTTTGCTGGCACCTGACCTGTTTTGTATCAATAACTCCTTCTTGTACTTTAGTACGTTGGCATTTATATTGGGGTCCTAAGGTCACAGATTTAAATACAGCTTAAGGGGAAACCTAAACATAATCCATCTACTAACACTCTGGCTGTGCATGTGTGAAGACAACTTTGGAAGTAGGATCTGTTCAAAAAGACCACGGTAAACCGTCCTTGTTTGGAAAATTAAGTTCATCAAACTGCACTGTGGCCAATGTTCAAAACACATTTTCTAGACACATGGGCATTACTAAAAAAAAGCCTCATACACACTTTATCTTATGACATGTCCTTTCAGCCCTTGTCTCCAAACTCATCCTTCCCATCATTGTACTACTCCAGTACTACCCACATCTTTCCTGCAGTTCCCCTCCGGTCTTTCCTCCCCACACACATACACAGCAGTGGCATCAGGGTTTGGAGACCAGGTTTAGAAACATAAATAAGTTCTTACCAGCCCACTCCACCACCGTTGTGCAGCGAGACCCAGGTTGCTCCTCTGAACGCATCTCCTACAAAGTTTTGCACAGCCATGTCTAGAAGGAGAGGAAAGGTGTTATCGATCTGACATGCTGCATTTATTTCTTTTTTTTGTGCTGCTCACTGCTTCCAGGGACACCCTGATCATGGCTGTGTGAAGGCAGTGCTGGAGACAGGGTTTACTCACAGATACAGCCTGAGCATTTCATTCTTGGGAGGAACGGGCAAGAGATTTTTTTTTTCTCCCGTTGCACTGGAAGAAGCAAATGCCAATTTCATATTATGGTTTGTAGGACTCTAGTGCTTTCTGCATTTAAAATCCAGCTGAAGAACCTACAGCTCCTCAGCTGGGAGATACCTCCTCAGGTTGGACAGAACATAATCTTCTCCCTTGGGATGCCTGAGTCATGGAAGAACAGACTGGACACATCCATGTGGGTAGAGTTTCAAAAGGGGCTACATCTGGAAAACTACACCCTTGCAATTCTCAAAAACCTGAAGTATTTTTAGAAAGCCAGTCTGAAGCCAGTGAGTTGAATTTTGGTAACAAAGTTGGGATGAAAGTGACATTGGCCCTGATTCTCTGAACATGTGGGAATTTTACTCAAAACACAAACTACTGAAATCACACAGGAGGTTTCTTTTGTTCCTTTAAAAAAATGAAGAAAAATAACTTATCAGACAAAAGTAATCTGATTGCTGTAAAATGCGTGATTTTTACTGAAATGTTCACTAGAATTTGTTATGTTCAATAGCACAATTTGTGCTAAAGCATATACTCAGAGAGGTGGATAGAGGCACACACAGAGGATAATAGGATAAAATTTGCTGAAAACATTTGTCCAGATTTAATTCAGGGCAGATTTGATAGATCATTTGCTTTGCTTCTAACAGCAAAAAATAAGAGACAAACAGCAATATCCTCACCAGATACAGTTGCAGAACCAAAGTTATTACATGTCTGATGGAAAAATGAGCACTAATCTATGTTAAACCCTGTCAAAAGGCACATTATGGCATTTTTATCTGGCATTATGTCACTTTAATAACCCAATTATCATAATTACAGTGATGTCAAGAGGGAAATAGGAGAGATCAAAATCCCTGTATTCTAAAATGTACAGATTTCTTCCTCAGCCACTAGCATGAAAAGGTTGGACCAGGAGGATGGCAACTGGGCTAATGACATAAAAATGTGCTGCTCCTTGGCTTCAATAAAGGTCACTAACTGTGCAATGTTTGTGCTGAAAAACACTTTGCAGAGCAGCAATGACCCATGTCTGCCAAGGATCAGGCTGAGGTACTTAACTGAAAAACAAAATGAGGCAGGCAAACGCTCTGTACAATTCCTGTGTGCTAGAGAGGGGCCAATTTAACCTCCACCAGCTCAAATGTGGTGTTAAAATCAGAGAACAGAAGGGAGAGAGGAAGACCTAAGATGTTATTTTATTACCTCCAGAGGCTCACCTGGTAAAACAGAGTTAGGCTTGATCTCAAATACCAGTGAAATCAGTGGTCAACAGGCTTTAGATCAGCCCTTGCAGAAGGCAAAGCATTCACATAAATTGCAAAACACAGTGAAAAACTCAGCATGATGAGCAAGGGGGTTTGGAAAGCCTTGTTTCTATTGCCCTCTTCTGAGGGCTTTGCCTGAGGTTAACTCATGTTGCTAAGCCCAGTGGTGGACACATTACTTTAGATTGCTGTTCTCTGGGCTGCAGCACCATCTTCTCACAACTTGTCAGAACCAAACATTATTTGAGGCATCTATACATCCAGCCTGTTAGAACTAGCCAACATACTCAAAAAGTGCTGAAGTGAGACCGATAAACACAGCAAAAAGCCTTGTTTCATCAGGAAATCCAGTTAAGATAGCAGGGAACATTACTCCTTAAAATTGAGCCATAATTTGGTTCTATTATGAATTCCCATAATGGATGTAATTCAATATGCTCAGCTACTTCTGTCATAATTTCTCTTTCTACAGCAGCTTGTATCCTACGATCTCACACCACTTTGTGATTGCCAGTTCGCGGCATGCAGAAACACTACTAGGCTAAAGTTATTATCATAATTTCCACTTTATGGATGGAAAATTGAGGAAGGTTTAGGTCAAAAATTGCTTAGTGCTTCACTTTCTTTTTTCCAGGTCTCTAATCTGATATTTCTTGGGTTTATTTTTCTAAAGTATCATTTCACAAACTTAAAAGCAGAGTCTGGTTAGCTCAGCTCAGGTCAAGTGTGCAGAATTAAAGGCTCCTTTTGTATTGCAGGCCTATGTTATTGCCCACAGTCACACTGGAAATGTGCAACAAGGCTCTGACAAACCTAATCCAGAAAGCCTGAGTTCCATTTGTATGCTTTTACTATCAAAGTATATTCCCTTATGACCAGAAAAGTTCCTTTCAGAAACTCCAGACTGTTTTCTTGAGTCCTAAGGGAATGCAATAAACACAGCTGTGAATCTTCTTGCTTTAAACAAAATGCTGTTATAGACCTGATTTTGACCTTGTGGATCTCAAAGAAAATATGGCTGTAATTGTGCTTGGATCACCTCTTTGATTTTAATTTTGTACCTCAATGTCTCAAACAGAAGATACAGTCCTCTGAGACAGACTGCTCTCCATTTACAGTCAGGTAAATCTGGTATATATTCACTGAATACTCAGCATTGTTCTGGACCTCCCCTACTTAATTAGCTTCACGTTCATTTCTGTATCACTATTAAATTCCACAGAGCTTCTCAGGAAATCTGATTAATAGGGATTAAAGGGATAAACAAGAACAGTTTTAAAATGTTGCATTAAAAAAACAATTTCTTTTTTTTTAAAGCAATTTAAAGTAACGTTTGCCCAGACAGACAAGCCTCAGCTGCTCTGCTGACCTGCGCAAAAGGCTGATCCATCATAAATGTTGGACGTTTCTCTGTAAGGACTGTCAGTCCCACTCACATCATGGTGATCTCGGCTGAGGACTACTGGAGCCTGCAAAAAGCCAAGGACAAGAAAGTGGAACCCTTCATGGGCTATCAGCGCTATGGAGGATCATCATTTGCTGAATTCACGTCTGAGATTTCAAACCTCAGCTTTGTCCCCTCTCCTAAACCCCCTGAACCACCTTCTCTGCCTGCTATTATTTATTACAAAAAAGTTGATCACGTACTCTTCTTCAAAGCCATTGTTCTTTTATAACTAAGAGCTTGCTTTTATGCTAGTGGCATCCTCAAAGGAAGGCAGGGAGAAGAGTGGAAGAGGTGTGGTTATTTCATCTGAGCATTTCTTTGCTGAAATTTCAAGGACATTTCAATATGCAAAATCTTCATTCAAAAATAGTTCTTTTTTGCTGTTGAAAGTGAAAACTAACAGTAAGATATTTTACACTTTTTCATTATTTTGGACTAAAAATAAGTTAGCAATGAAAATCAGTGCTTTCATACAACTCAAGGGCGTTTTTGATCCAGAATTTAATGTACAGTATGAACCTAGATCAGTTTGCAGGTCTTTGTTATCATTTGCCATCTACAGCATTTTTATAAGAGTAACCTACTCCTGGCACAGTGTGGTCTGGAACTACCTGGATCTGTTTTATGCTGGCAGTGAATTAGAAAATCATTGAATAGACATGAACACCCAGCTTGTGAGAGGGAAATGGAGATTTGCAGAAATGAAAAAAGGATGCAGCAAAATCTGAAGGGCCTGGGAGTGTGACCTGGTTAGTCATAGCTCCAAGGGAGTGCCCTGTCTGGTCAGGTTTATTTTTCAAGACTAGCTTGCAGTGACGTTCATTTTGAATCCTGAGAAGGTCAACAGCATTTGAGATATTTTTAACAAACTTTTTCTGAGTAACAAAACCCAAACCTTCCCTAGCTAGAATCCATTCTGAGTTTTACTTGAGTTTCCCCTTTAGAAGGGGTAATTGTAATGCAGCTATAAAAGAGGTGGAGATGAATGAGTGACATGACTTGGTCTGATGTTGCCACATACACAGCAACTAATGGTGCCTTCAGGATTTTGCTTCCCCAGGATGTCACATTGTACAGCTATCTACAATACTCATGAGGAACTTAGAAAAATCCCTATACAATCTTGCCCAGAGCATGTACTCTGACCACTACAACATGCGGTCAGAAGGATTTTACTCAGATAAGATATTACTCATTGTGCAGTAGAATGGCAGCCCAACGATTTTTTTCATTCACATTGTGCATATTTGGCTATAGCCTTAAAATAGCTGAAAGTGAGGGACAGAGAGTAAGAAGCACTGGGCAGTGGCACAGCATCTTGTTACATTTCATGTTTGGGGCACTGCTAAGGAGTTACAGTTCCTGCCTTGTATTTTCAGCAAATCACAACAGGATACGTTGTGTTCATAGATGCCCAAATAGAAAATAAGGTCGATCCCCAACATGAAATAAAAGGTAGCATATTTCTGGGAGTTTCTAAACCTGTCTCTCTGCTATTATGTAGCGCAGTACTGGTGACAGACATAGCTCTAATACATGCTAACAGAATACTGGTCCCATGTAAATGTCAGGTACTTCCGCTCTCACTGGTTGAAGCTTTCTCCTTTCCCACCTGCCACCTCAGTTTCAACTATTAAACACCATTACTGGACCATATCAAGACAAAAAAGACAAACCTTAATCCTTCCTTCGGAAATTGCTCGATTAATAGCCACAGCTATAGATATACGACCCCTCTGATCAGAATATAAGATTCTAGCTTGAGAGCCGACAACCTGGAAAATAAAAATGCCAGAGTGATAAGGTTCTCTGTGCAGCTGGCTTATCTTCAGGTCCCAGATAAATGGAGTCACAGGATTGACCCCTTCTGTAGGACAAAGTGCAAATTATTTCTTCATCAATATCCAGCTTCCAGGAAAAAAAAGAAATTAAAGTCCCCCTTTAACTGAGTTTTATCTCCACTCACACAATCAGTAAGATGTATTTCTGTATTTGGCAGCTACTGTCCAATAAATCCCACTGTTTAAATCAACCTGATTGCTAGGCTATAATCCCCCTATCAACAAATCCCCTGTCAACAGCAGAGAAGGAGCGACTTGGAACTGGTGATGGTGGACTGGAAGGGAAATATAGAGACAGAGAATAGCAGAGAACATCTGTCCTGCACAGCTATACTCTTCTCCAGATTTTACCCCACAAATCAATCTGGTTTCCAGATGAGGAGAGCACATGTGAGCCCTACACTGTTACTGGTTAGCTTCACAGGGAGAGCCTGCCCTAAAGCAAAAACAAAGGATGTTTCATGGGCATCCTGCTTTCCACAATGGAAAAGGATGGCAGCTCTTTGGCCCCATCACCTGTTTTGAAAAGGGTACTGAGAACTGCAGGCATGACGAGGTTAGGCCAAAGCAATGCCGAGAAGGACATTTTAAATAGTGCTCTGAAAGAAAAGTTCTTACAAACCAGATGGAAGTTGAATCATTCACTTGTTTCACTTGAGACATAAGACTAGATATTGCCGGATTATTTGAACATTTCCAGAGGAGCAAGTGAAGGGAAAGAACTGCTTCAGTTCACCCTAAAACCCTGCTGTAGGCAGATGTTTAAATTCTCCGCTCAGTTACAGCCAGTGTTTTCATTCACGCTCACCTCTGCTTTTCACACCAGCATTCCAAACCTGAATTCTGGACCAGGAGCAGTCACATATGCTGAAGGAGGTTGTGCACTTACCAAGTTGTGCCTGCCAGCTTCCCGAATCCAGCGGATGTTGTCATGGTACTGCTGCTTCACAGATGTGCTCACTTGCAAGAGAAAGCAAGAAAGAAAGAGGTTTAAAAAATGAATGCAATATGCTCTGAATTTAATACATCTGACAGCACTAGGAAGTCAAATTTTACTCTCAAATACAAGCACGCATATAGGAAACACTATATAGAATCCTCTGTGCAGCTAATGCAGTAACTGGTACCATATATCTAGAAGAAAGTATAAGATGTTGTCCTGCAGACAGCTGGAACAATAACTCCCATTCAGATCTTCAGCAAATTAAATTAAATCTTGAAATATGGGTTATATGTAGTGTTCATTTTTGGTGACCTGGCTTGCTGCTTGCTAAATGCCCAATCCCATTCCTAATCTTTGCTAAATTAGTAGCTTTATCAAACTCTATGCCATTGGGTACTGCAGCCCAGTCTTGCATCATGTAAATAACTAACTCCTCTGAGTCAACCAGCAGAAATTCTCAGAAACTGCTGGCAATACATACTTGAGGATAAATTACACCACCGCTGGGATATAGATTTATAGCACAGGAGTTGCTTTGTACTAAGTGGGCCACGTGATTGGTTTTATCCCAAGATAAAGACTTAGTCTTACTTCCTGCAATTTATAAAAATCTTACAGCTCTTTCTAGATAGATACTAACTCCATGTGTCTCATTTACTAACCTGCTGCCTCCACCTCCCCAACCCAACAGGAGCACGTTTTTAAGTCAGGCAAGATACTCTGCTGCTTCTGGTATTTCACAGGCCCTGGTACTTATTTGGGGTTTACATGATACTAGAAAGCATTGTGTACTCAGAAGAATGGTCCTCATCAATACAGGGATTTGCACTGTTGTTATGTATTAGCTCAGACTTTAAACTACTACAGATGTCATAAATCCAAGTCACACCTGTCGTGCAAAGGCTAACTTAAAAGCTCAGGTACTTTAGGAGCAGAAGCAGACAATAAAACTACATAGGATTTTTTCATAGTTTGTGAGGTTTAAGCACAAAAATTCATCTGCACAAAAGCAGAAGAATGGTTAACACTGGACTCAAGGCCAGGTCAAAAGTTTAGACTTGGAATGCAACAAACTTCAGCTCTGCAGAATTTTCACTCAGCCTTCATAACAGATTCTTCCATAAAATTCAAAGGTAAGTTCAGATTTTAGTTGTATATCTGTGTAAAGATATCCAGATCCTGGAATATGGTCCCAGCTCGGGTCCCATAGGAAGCAGACAGCAAATGGAATATGCAAGAACACGAATCCATGAATGGCTGTTTTTTTCTGATTAAATTCTGTTTTTATTTCTCTTTGAAATCCTATTCCCATTGTCCTGCCAAATTCAACAGCAAATCCAATAACAGCCTTGCCCTTAAGCATGTTTTCATTTGTTGGGATTTCTTTTAATGTCATTTTTCAGTTAAATTAAGAATTTACATGCAAGAGTTCAATGTTCTTTGGGAAAGGGACTTCTCTCCCTAGCTTTACATAGCCATTGATATAAACACACAATGCAACGCAAACCATCGAAAGATCACACATCAGTTCAATCCGGACAAAAGATTACTGGTGGTTGCAGTATGTGGAAGAAAAATTAGCGCAAGTTCTTGAAAACAGATCCAGAACTGTAGTGTTGGATATCATCCTCCCTTCAATTAAGATGAGAGATCAGGTTTAAAAACATGCAAGTTTCAATATCCATAGAACAGGGTAGGCACTTCCGGGTCAACACATTAAAAATACCTCGTGCTCCAGCTTAGGGAGGACAGACAGAACTAATGACCTTGCAGGATCGACCCACTCTATCTATTCACGTCTTGGGAGGAAGGGGTGGCTGGACACCAGCCTGACATTATAGGAAGACAACAGTAGTTTTGTTTCAAATGAGAGGCATATATGAATGTGGTATATCCTTTTCAGAAATAGCCCCGCTAGATCCTCACAATGCTAACTGGCCCAGAACAAATAGGAGAGCACTTGAAATTTTCACACATACTTCAGTGATGTCTTTCATGAAAGAAAAAAACAATATTTCAGTATTACCAGATAAAAATATTATGCTCTTCTCCCAATAAAATATGTTTTGGATTTGTGATCCATTTGTGATCCCCTCCTTGATTCTGAGAAGCACAAAGCTCCACTCTGGAAATGGAAGAGCTAAGGACTTCAGTGCTAGGGGACAATGACACTTAAGCCTTTGAAACTGCTATCCAGTTACTGTAAAAGTAGATGAAAAAAACTGCAACCTAGGAGATTAGGATTCATGTTTGCTTACACAAAATTAGCTTTATCTCAGTTCCCATTCATAAGCAGGGGATAACAGTAACAGCCCACTTTTCAGGGATACAGAAAAGTGAAAGGCAGTGTAATTCCCAGATACTAGAGTGACATACAGAGCCATGCAGCTTTACAGACTGGTTCCACCAGTGAGTAGAAAAATCTGCCAATTTATTAACAAATGAAAAAAGAAAGACCTCAAAATTGGAATCACAAATAAATAACGCTGGATGGAGCACCACATCCATGAAACCTGGGTTTCCTGCCACTGATCTGCTTGCTAGTCTCTTCAAAACCTCCCTAGATTCCCATGCCTCAGTCACCTGTGAGACAGACACTAAGCCATCTGACTCCTTTAAAAAACTGAGACCTGTTGATGAAAGATACTGTTTGCCTTAAAGTTTCCAGATGACAAAGTGCAGGAAAAAATCTGTAACAAATGGAAAGAAAGGCTCTTAGCCAAATTGCAACACTAACTCTGGGATCAATAACCTCTCTACATGGTGTTCGTACACTTTACCTACTGGTTACACTCCTTATAGGAGTCCAAAGAACTGCAAGATTCCCTGCCTGCATGGAACAGGCCAGAGACTGCTTTCTGTGGTTTCAGCCAAAAGCTAACACACATTTTGCAACTCTCAGTTTCCCTTCGTCCGTGAAAACACTCCCAGTGATGGGGGCATGGGGCAGCATCTTACCTCCCTGACGTATAGAGTCTTCCAGCACAGACATGGCAATTGAGTCAGTGGTAGCAAGATCCTGTGGGTCACCTGAGGTACAAACCCAGCGGAATGGCCCAAATCCCAGGGAAAAAATGTCCCTAGGAAGAGAACATGTTTCATTAAGAGATAGTTGAAATTCTTTCCTTATTTATCCTGGCTGCTAGCAGTGCTTTTCTTTCATTAGCTAGAGTCAGAAGAATTTGAAACATTTTCAATGAACTAATCTAAACAGAAGCATCAAGGACCATTAATTGAGAAATTAAACAGTGTTGTTTTATGCAGCCATCGACTGGTGTTTAAAAATACAGTCAGGCCAGAAGCTTGATAGGAACATTGGGAATGCAATCAAACAAGTGTATCATCAGATGACTTGCAGTTTTTCTTGTTTCATCATATATACTGTTCCTGCTGCCCGGTCTTTTCATCCTTAGCCCAGGCTAACTCTGAGTGCAGCCATATTATCAGACAAGTGTATGTTCTGAACAAGTGCCTGAGTCCAGGCTCATTTGCTGTCCACGTTGTTTACACACAATAGTAAGATGGGTTTCAGTTAAGTTCCAAAAGAAGAGATACAATCTGGTTAGCATCTTACCCTATCGTCAGAGAATCACAGAACGGCCTAGGGTTTAAGCTGTTACTCACACAGTATAGATGAGTTAAGCACGAGTCAGAAGCAAAAAGTGTTAGAAACTCAGTCCTGCAAAAAATCCCCTGAGCTCAACTTTTTCTCCCAACTGTACGCACAGCTTGGGTAAGAGGCAAAGTCACTGGCATGGACAGAAGAATGTCCTATTTCAAGCACGCTTTTAACTGCAGTGTAGACATAGGCTTTCATAATTTGGAACTGAGCTCTACTGCTCTGAAGAGACAGTGAAGTTGCATATAGTTACAGTTTGAGGCTGTGACTTGGTTAATCTCTTAAGTAGAATTGCTTAAGGAAAATTGATGCAACAAAAGAGAAAATGCAACTATTCATGTAAAGGACTTAAGAGTTTTGATTTGGCAGTGTTTTAGCTTGCTCTTCACACACGTGGTGTCTGCTTTTATAAGACCTTCTAATTCTAACAAGGATAAAGCTTTACACCAAATTATCAAGACATGCCATGCCTTTCAGGACAAAATATTAGCAAAACCTCTGCTGTCAGAGTTTACTTACGTTAATCACATACAACACATCCCTCCAGATCTAGCTTTTCCTGTTCACAGGAAAATGCAAGGGAGCCAATAGAACACATGAGAATGATGCTTACAGCCAACAGCTGAATCTTCTGAAACCACACTGGGCATTACTGCAAAGTACAGAAAAATAACACTAACGCTGGCATAACACCTGCAAGATCATTTTTCCTCCTACTACTGTTGACTCCTTTTCATCATTTATAGTACACTGCAAGATTCGCACCAAGAGGCATCTCTGTAGTACTTGCCCCCTAAAGAGGGGAAGTCACAAGGAACTTGAGTGCTTTATTCCAAACTCTCCCCAACATACCCCATGATATGTTGAACGTAGGAAGGATATCGAAATTCTGTTTTATTGGCTCCTCTTTTCTCAACATCAGCACCTGTAAAAAAATTTTAATAGTCAGTGACTTGATGAAGAAAAACTATGAAACCAGACTGCACCTCGGTTCTCATGCAGGCTCTACTTCAACCACAGAGAAGGTCTGGGGTCTCAGAGAATGAGAGAAAGACACTAAACAGTTGGTATAGCACAGTGGCCAACCCTATCTTACCAAAATGTACAGCCAGGAACATGCATGCAGGATTGTCCTTGTTCCAACTTAACAACTCCAGCATCTACTCACCAGCCCTTTGAGCTTCCAAGAGAAAAGCGTTGCCATAATCCCAAAAAAACATGCCCTTATCAGCTAGTCTGTTAATAGCAGCCACTTGTCTCTTCAGACTAAAATAAAGAAGAAAACAGTTATTATTGAGACTGATAAAATACCAAAAAAATTAACATCATGAACTCACTAAAGGTATGGGAATACACAGATAGACCTGACCCCAGAGAAATTCAGGCATAAACCTATGAGATATCGACTGAGAGGTTTTCAGTCTCTGTAACACCTGTTATCTCCAAATCTTTAAGTGATTTACAATCATTAAGGGAACTTCATTAATTAGCAGGAAGGAATCATGTCTTTCAACAAAGAAACACGCCAGCTCCAAGGATGAAAGATAGTGACAAAAACCAGCCTACACAAAACTGCAAAACAGTTTAAGAAGTTCAAAGAGAAAGTGAGCAGAGACAGAAATCCTGAAAATGGCTAAACATCACTATTCTGGCCTCTAGCCCTTGGCCAAAAGAGCCTGATTTTCCCTTCGTTTCCAAAAATGGACCATACTGCAGAACTGCTCTCTCCTACCATTTGTGTTTAATGTTATCTGGTTGTAATCTCAATGCATAGTTGCACATAGAGCTGTACATGCACAGGTATAACCTCGTGGAGCTCTAGAGAGGTAAATTAATGTCTAACAAATTAAATTAAATTGATTTTTTTTTAAATCATCTCTAGCTTGTTAGAAATTAGTCCGTCCCAGAAATTCACCCATTACCTTTATCTTAGAGTAGCATGATACAGAATTGGGAAACTGGAAAGGTCCTTGCAGGTCCCTCATCCAATGTAAAAAAGATCAGATGCCCATATTCTACCTTCTACTGGAAAAAGGTGTCCAGCAGGAACGTTCAAGGTAAACTAAACCAGAGTAGGAGCCGCAAAGGCTTGAAAGTACCAGCTGAGAACAACAGTACAGCTTGCTGCCTGTTCCACAGTTCTTCATTTACATATAAATTATGCCAAATTGCTCCTTTTGTAATGTTCTATTCCAATTTCACTTGCAAATGTGCTAATCAGGAGTGGATTCCCTACGTCAAGGTGGTAAACAGAAGTTAGTTACAATTCCAGCAAGCTGGCAGGATTGACTAGGGTAAGTTGTCCCCTCCTTATCCTTCCCTAAACAAATTTAGTGGCCACAGCTGGAAGCATGGCAGGCTAGATGGACTTCCTTTCTTACTCACTGCATTTTTATGCTATATTCAGTGAATCTAAGCACAATTCCATGTAGGCTGCCAGTTGTTTTATTGACCCAGTTTTTAAACATGTAATGCAATTTAGGAATTTATAGAAGTGAAATAAATCATTAATATTCAGACCTCTGATCTTATACACTAGAGACTACTAAAATGGTGGGTAAGTGCCAGACAGTGGGTGATCTGCCAGGTTCTGAGGGTTCACTATGTAAGTACAAAGCTGGGAGTTCTTAGTATTGTAGCTCTACCCGAGATTTCTATTGAAATCATAGAATCATAGAATGGCCTAGGCTGGAAGGGACCTTAGAGACCATTTTAATCCAGCCTCCCTGTCACCAGGGACACCACCTCTCGACTAGATCAGGCAACACATGGGGACCAAGCGGGAAATATCAAAGAATAGAATCTTCTTGCAAGAAGGACAAACGTCTGATCACTTGCAGAGCAACTAAGCTTAAAATATTACAACCATGTACTGTCGATGCATTTACCTCTCTTGTACCAGGGTCCGGAATTTCCCTGGATTGGTGGAAAGGAGCTGCTTTGCTTCCTCAAAGCCAATCTGTACAGGATAGTATCCTCCGCTGAATGGGTTATGACACGAAGTTTGGTCAGAGCCCAGATCAACTAGCAGCTCTCCTGTTGTGTCCAACTCATAGACTAGCCTCTCCCTGGGAAAGACAATGCATGGAGTGTTTGAACAGAAGCTGTGATTTCTCATTCTAGTTCCTCTTTCAGGTGAACTTCTTCCATCCCAAGAGGTTGTTTATAAAGGTATGCCCTTGGTAAGCTACATCTTTGTTTTAGCAGTCAGGAGGTGCGAAATGATGGTGACGAAGGCTTGGGTGCAACTTTCATACTTCACATTTACCTGTGCAGGAAATGCTGATAGATGAGTCACATACTGGTATGACACACCCATCGTATTGGTCAGTCTTTGGCATATGGTGTGACAGCAAGATTTACCATTGGATAAAGCATCAAGAATGCCAGAATTTCTATCCAGCGTCTGATTAGTTTTATTCAATCACTACCTTCAATACTTCTAGCCTTCACTGAATTCAAAGATTTTTCTTGCTACAGTTAGCAAAAGTTGGAAGGAAAGGGCTAGATTCTTTATCCAAGGAGGAATCTTAAGGATTTATTTCCCTAAGAAATTAATTGTTCCATAATTTAAGGAGAATGTGTATGGGAAGCAGCTAGGAACTGGAACACAAGAATGAACACTCCTCTTTTAACAACATAGTTTTTCATAAGCACCTAGGGTAAGGAACTCAGCATTGGGTCTCATGCCTCTTCTCCTCCAAGTTTGGGAACTAATTCCAGGTTGACTAAGAAGCAAGAGCATTAATATATCCATTATCCATATATACCACTTACCAGAGATCTACCACATTCCCATGGTAACCCAAACTAAGGGCAATTTTATTCTTTCTTGCATCTCTAGAACAGATTAAAAAGACTGGTTGAAGAAAATGCACCTCATATAATTCCATCCTGCAACATACAAATCACACACAGAGACAAACCCAGCAAAAAAAGTCTATACGTGGTTTCCACCACTCATCTAGGCAACAGATCTTTCAACTTTTTAAAAATTGTTCATTGACTCCAGAAGGCTTGAGTGATGCTTTAAGTGTAACATTATTTCTAATTGCTCCATGCATATTGATAAAACTGAATGAAGACAGATTTAACATATATAAATGATGTGAAGTATTGGTAGTAGCTTGCAGTGGGCATCAGCATTCACTAATAATGACTGCTGCTGTTTGGAAGGATGGATTCCCATTCAAAAGCAGACCTGAAATAAGAGATGTCCCTCAGCCACATCCGTATGCACACTAAAATGGCACAATGCAGAAAGATGTAAAGTGAGGATTAGGAAGCAGAGATAAACTCACTGAATTATGTCACAAGTCGTACCTAAGGCGAGCAATGCAATGGTCCAGGTTGTTAGAGATTTCCATCAGCCATCCTTGCTTGTGACGTTTCAGAAGCGCTGCTTCATCCACCTAGGAGAAATACCAGAGATCTTAAAACTCCTGCTGCCCCTATCCAGTCGTTTTTACCTTTAGTTTTTCGATTAACCTGCAAAAAAAAAAAAAAAGTATCAAATAGGTAAAGGGCATAGCCCTGCCTTGGCCTTAAGAATATGGAGGGACTGTTCCAATACTTTTAATTATTCTTATTGCCTCTTCTCATGATTATAGTGAAAAAAAAAATGAAAGCCAAAGTGTTTCTGATTTATTTTTCAAATCCCACTATTTTCTGTTAAAATAAAAGTCCTGTTTAATTAAGTAAATATTTTCTTTGATCACTTCAGAGAAAGATATTTCTGCCAGACTGCCCAGGATGAGGCAATG
Organism: Apaloderma vittatum; assembly: GCF_000703405.1. NCBI lineage: Eukaryota > Metazoa > Chordata > Aves > Trogoniformes > Trogonidae > Apaloderma > Apaloderma vittatum. The sequence continues at coordinate 21,378 of NW_009721552.1, read as the reverse complement.
GTTTGCTGAATAAAACTGACCCTTGTTTCTGTTCTTCAACTGCTGGTTGAAAATCTCAACCAAATATGGAAAAGAAAAGAGGAAAAGCATTTTCTTGTTTCAGCTTTCTAATGCCTCTGAAAAATGAAAGACATCAAAACAAAACTGCATCTTTAATTCCCTCTTGTTTGAACTTTGAAGCTCCAAACAAGCTCCATCCCAAATCTCTACTCTCTTCTGCCCTCAGCTTCTGTGTGTGTCAGTGTGTATATGCATAAGAGACAGCTGGATAAAAATAAAAATAGATAGATACACCGTGGAAACTTTGGCGCAAATCCCGTATTAATAGTACAAGGTCCAAACTTGCACGTAATTAATACTTTTATGGTGAGCTACCACTAACATAAAGCAATTGGCAAAATTAATTCAAGCCAATTTTCTGTGGTAGCAATGGATTTAAACACTCTCAGTGGTGTGTGTGCAAGAACACATAACCTGAGTATCTTCTAGTATTTCATTAAAACGTTTTTACTTCTCTCTAATGCATCCCCGTCATCTTCATTCCATTTCTCATTAACAAAGCATTCATATGTAAATTAAATAAGTTCTGTATTCAGGAGTTGCTTGAACACCAGGAAACCTTTTCTTTCCTAATTATTCTTAGCATGAAAAACCCTCCATCATTTCCCACATCAGTAATAAAGACTATCCTTCCAAAACCCCCGATTATGATAATATCAGTGTTGCTGCCAATGGAATTATTCAATAAAGTCAGGTGCCATGGGGGACAGCTTCTTTGGGAGTTATTTAAATTACCACAGGAGGAAAGATACTAAATAGTCTGTATGAATTACAGGAATTGAGTTCATTTAAAGCTCAGTATAACACAGATCAGATCTATTTAAATTTGTTACCACATTCTGCATATTTTACTACAGCCCTCTCTGACAGTCTTATTCTCTCATAGACTTGCCAGCATACTCAAGAAAATTATCTTCCTTTGAACCACATTTTCAAAAATATGCTTATTTTTTTGATCAGCATCTCAGTAGTTTAAAAAAATTGCTCAAATATAAGGAGCTAATGTCACCTCCATTGTAACCCTAGAGAGCTTACTGCAGCTCAGAGGAGATAGTCTGGCCCTCCATACAATTATTTCATAAAATTACAATCTGCTTCATGTCAAACAGAAGAGGCAAAAGACTTTAACCATTAATCCCTTCTGTCTGAGCTTCAGAAGCCCTGGCTGACAAAATGACATCTCTTGCACAATTCATCAATGACATTTGCATAAATAGTTCCTTAAATAAATAATATGTACATATATATGGCTATCCACACGCACTCCAGAGACTCACTTCCGACACGGATCATCTCACAGGAGATAAAAACCAGGCGATATTCAGTCTCCTGAACAAAATCATCTGCAGCCATAGAGATGAAAAGGACAAAGGACTGCTGTGAATAGCATTCACTGGAATATTTCCTCTGTATTCTAGCATTTAAAAGATCACAAAGACAGAGTAGAAGCCTGAATAAAGGTAATTTATTTAATAATAAATTGAATAAATTAATTTCATCTGCAGGGAGTACCTGATGAGATCTCAAATACATGAAAACCTCAAGTGCTAATAAAAACACTTTTGCACCATCATTGTAAAACAGATATAGCCCTAACTTTTGACAAATAAGACCTGAGCTAGCCAGAGCAGGTCAGATTTACTGCATGCCACATGGGCAGTGTGAAGTTTAACTATAATTACTATGGGTAAGATTGCAATACTCTCACCATTTTCATGGCAGCAAGTGCCGTGCCCACAGCAGAGGTCTGCCAGATAATTCTCTCTATAACGGACTTTAAGAAGGCTAAACGCCCACTCCAGTCAGCTCCGACTGGAGTTCAGTTCTCAAAAATCTCTCTTCCTCCAAAGCAGTAATAAGAGCTCATCACCTGCAGATAGTTAAAAGAGCTCAAGTGCACTTTGATCAGTCCTACAACTGCTCTACCAAGAGTGTTTCCCCAGTGTATTGAACTCAAAGGCAGTCATGAAGAAAGAAATGCATGGAAATGTTTCTTGTTTCTGAATGGTCAATATACCTAATGATATTCGCTATCATTTTCACAATATTGTAGAGCAACGTTTTCTGTTAAAACATGTGGCAGTGTTTCTGTAGTCCACTCTTCCATCTGATTTGCTAGAACAGAACACTGCGATAAGCATAATAGCTGAAAAATGCAGGTATTAGGAGAACCTAATCATAGAATCATAGACTGGCCTAGGCTGGAAGGGACCTTAGAGATCATTTAATCCAACCTCCCTGTCATGGGCAGGGACGCCACCTCTCGACTAGACCAGGCAACACATGGGGACCAAGCGGGGGTCAAACCTGTGACCTTGGTGTTGTCAGCAGCACGCTCAACCAAATGAGCTAACCGGCCCCCAATAATGTTACTTTTTTATACGGAAACGTACTTCACTCAAAACTTACAGGCATATGTATTTACTAAAATGATGCTGTTACTGCTCTGCATTATATATGATACTTCAGGATGCCTGTGGATTCAGTGTATCCTATCGTGCACTATTCTGATTGCTTGGATGTTAGCAGTCTTTGAACCAGATCATTATTATATTCTCTTTGTTTGTGGGAGGAACTATCTGGGCTGTTTTAACATATTCGGAACAGGGAAACATTACATCAGGATGAAAGACTCTCCACAAAGAATACGTCTTGTGGGTGAGCTTCAGGGAACAGTGAAAAAAGTACTAGAGCACTTCTCCCTCATCAGCATTTTCCCTTAGCAGGACTTGCCTTTGCTGTCTACAAACTGGGATTCTTGTAAGTGCTTGTACTCAGCCTCACCATCTTCATACTGAAGCCAGCTTTAAAATTCCCAGTTTTACAAAATCCCATTGACTTCAAAGAATCACAACACCAAGCATCTTGTTAGTCTCAACCTTCATGAGTGAATCATACCAGCATTTTTAATGAATATTTTCCATTGCACCTGGTAAGGGTGTCTGAGGCATTTAAGATTAATTGTAATGTAACCAACATCTTTTTAACATAGACTTTTTTTGAATAAGAGAGTGCAGTTCCCATGGGAATTGCCTGTGAAAGTTACACCCTCTTAAACATGAAATGAGGATAGCTCACGCACTTGAGAATGGCTCATCTCACAGCATCATTCTGCATTATTTGTGAGGCAATCGCAGGAAGTTAGAGTCCATATTCTTACCGCTTGATCCAGTGAGGGAACAGAGAGCAGAAAAGGAGTGAAAAATGCTCAGCAACGAGAAGGACAGACAGATCTTAGAAAAGAGTATTTTCGTTTGAGTTTGGCTTGTCAGGGTTAGTGGAGGAACTGTCAGATCAGGAGAATGAGGGCTCTGATTCAGCACAGGAAGACAGAATGAAAGCAGCATTGCTCTCACCTCTGCAATGACCCCCACACACCCAGCAATGACTGCAGCCTTTGCTTGAGCTCCACTCATCCCTCCGAGACCAGAAGTCACAAACACCTTTCCAGACAGATCTTCTGCTTTCAAGTAGCGACGGCCTGCATTGAGCACTGTGAGCTGGGCACAACACAATATAGCAATTATCAGGAGCTATTTTTCCTAGAATCCCTGAAATTTAAAAATCTTCTGTCCCTTTTGCAAACAGAGTTTGAAACTCAGGGGTCATCAGGGCAATAAAACTGTTTTCAGACTTTTAAGAATGAAACATGTTGCAAAGCGATATTATGAACCCATCTGTCCTGATTATGCTTCTTTCTCTCACCATGAAATAGAATAATGAATTGTTCCCGACATGCTGCTCTTGGGGCATAGAGTCTTATTTAGAATGGCTGCAAAAGATGGCTAAGCAAAACAACAAAGAAATAAAGGTAAGAAAATATTTTTATCTAACGCATTTGGTCAATTCATACTTCACAGCAATACAATTCACTCTAGTCCCCAGTCACTGAGGGAGATACTCTCCTCTAAAAGGTATTCACAAAGAGAATTTTCCTCAGTTTCTTACCACAGTCCCATGGACTATTCCCTGAGGCCCGATGTAGCAGTAGCTCCCTGCAGTCATCTGACCATACCTAGCAATAGCAACAAACACAGTGATATCACCCATTACTCAGCCTGGAGTGAATTCTGCACATGTTATACTGTTCCCAATATAACAAAAACGCCTCTGTGCTTCCATTTGTTGTTAAAGATCTGTTATTATCGAATTCACAATTTAAATGAGTTTCTTCATTAGCAATGCACCAACACGGTTTCGGAGGATCTCAGAAATGCATGGAACCAAAAACTGAGTGTCAACTTGTCCTGGAATTCAGCATAGTACCTAGGCCACAAGGACACTCCTCTCGATCTTTTCACCGCATTGGCATCTTTATGCCATTGATTTTCAGTGTCAGTCATGCTTTTAAGTCACATAGTTGCTTTTGAAGTTGTTAGCCCAAAAGAGTTGTCCACATTCCTAAGAAATTCCCAGGAAGTGGCAATGGGTATTCTCTATTCATGCCCTTTCATTACTTCCAGCTTCCTTATCCGTACCCATCTCTTCAGCAGTTTTAATTTATTCTCCCCATGGTACAAAATAATAATCCAGTAGGAATCAGTTAGATCAGTAGTAAAAAGTATGTAAAAACATTTTTTTTAAAAATGACAGTTTTCTATTTCAAAGCTTTCTCCTAGTGCGGCGGAAAGTTTCGTAACTTCTGTTTTCTGTAGATTGCAAAACAACCACTGCAAAGTGGAAGTGGCCAGTGCTGTAATTAGGTTATGATTACAGCTTCAGGCTGTAATTCAGGCAAGTCTCACACATAAACCTAATACTAACCCCTAGCAGACCTCAGTTACATCTTTATATATGTGGCTGAATAGAAGAGCTCCAAGTGATTCCACTTAACTGTGCATTAATGCTTTGCTGCATCAGGACTTTATGCAGCACAGTTGAAATCTATCCACATTAGAAGTTTTAACCAGCCACTGCTTAATGTTTAAATTACATTTTAGTTAAGTATTTGATGTATTTTAGTAGTGAGGTATCTTCTTACATTGTTACTCCCAAAGCAAACATCCTTTCATAGTCATCTCTGGTGGAATAGTTGGGAATAACCTAAGAAAAAAATCCAAAGGAAACTCACATAAGAAAATTAGAGATTTAAACACATCTTTTGAACAGCCTATGTTTTTCCAATTACAGTCACACACAGTAAAACAGGTGAGTAATTCAGGTGTTTTATTCCATGCATTCTAGTATTAGAAAAGAAAGATGTCTGGTCTTTCTGACACCATGACTCACATGCAAGTTTTAAGGAAAGCACTTCTCTAGCCACAAAACTAGCCTGCAGGGAGACAGATATTGAATGGCTCAAAAGACTGGCAGTGAACCAGTATGTTTCCTTGTCCAGCTTGCCTTCCAAGCAAAGCAGTCCGGATATCTGAGCATCTGATTAATAATCATCTGTTTGCCTATTGAGGGCTTTTAAATCTGTGAAACTGAGCCCAGCTGAACTGTTTTGGTCAAGAACATGTACAGCTCAGGCTCATTCACAACAGAAGTTGTCTAATAAGGAGAGGATTGTTGCCTCCATCACTGCAGAACAGCCCACTTGAGGTGAGAGTGACTGTACTGGAAAAAAAATGCTGCAAAATTATCACTCCAGAGTCTCCTGTGTGCTGTTGTAAGTCCGGGTAGTATAAATAATACTTTAATGCAGCCAGTACTTGAAAACTACACAAGAAAAGGGGGAAAGAGAAAACAAAATGCTGATACCTACCATGCCATTAGTAATGATTAATCGAGGAGCATACTGATGGCTGGGGAAGAGTCCTAAAGGATGTCCACTGTACATTACTAGTGTTTGCTCCTCGGTCATCTCTGACAAATAGTGCATTACCAACCAGAACTGAAAGGAAAACCAAGAAAAGTGAGGGAATTTCTTTGCATCTTACCTTTATGTTTCTTTGACAAGCTGCTAAACTTTGAGTATGAAGGCATATTCATATATTCATGAGGTGTATTCGTATATGGAATAATAGCCAGAGCTCTCAACACTTTCTTGCTTTTAATAAAGTCTGTTAAGTGATATTTTTGCAGGAAACATAAATCACCAGCTAACAAAGGTCTGAACAAGTTCCAGACTATTTTCTCCAGTACAAACCTCAGAAATCCTTAATTTTTAAAGCTGTTCTAATTCTATCTTGAGGTTAACTATTTGGATATTCTGGCACTTTTATGGCAATCTTTCCAAAGCCAAATTGCAAAATTTTCCCTATAAAAGTGACTAAAATATCCATGCATATTGTTGATTCTAACCCGAAATGGATTAAGCCAGCATCTTCTAGTTCTTATCATTTCAACAAATGGCTGTTACAATGTGCACTTAAAACAGAAATAACTTTTCTTCTCAAAGAAAAAAAGTTGGCTTTCTTTATGGACAGGGAAGAAAGTCCTCGAGGCACCCAGGAGTATACAAATAAGAGTAACAATAGTTACTCTTGATGTACGCCAAAAAGCAGGCTTTGACCATCTAAGCTGCCTATAGATTTGATGCACATCCATCACCATCTATCACAAAGCCCATTATATTCCACAGGACTTTTAGTATGTGACAGCTAGGCCTGAGAGGAGCTTCCCCATGAAATATTGGGATTTAACAATAGCTCAAAACTAGGTTTTCTGTGGGGTCACAAAGATGAAGTTTTGACCAAAAAAAAAAAAAAAAAGGGAACTGCTTATAAAAAAGACAGAACTATCTGTGGCAAATAAATAAAACCAGTTGTCATGGGTGCTTAGTCTCTGTGATTGTGTCTTTGATCTGAATTAAAAATGGTACAGATTTGAAACAAATCCCTTTTAACCTAGATAATTTCCTAAGCTGCAAGTTAAATGGAACAGGAAAGCGTTACTGTTGTTACTGTCTTGCTTTTACATTTTGGTTTTGTTTCATGGAAAATGCTGAATAATCTAATTCTGGTCCTAGGACAAAACAGGTAACTAGGTGAACTCTCAACTCTTTAGCAGGCTGGGACAAACATTGTAATAAAACCAGAAGCTATAAAATAGTTCCATCTTTTTCTATTGAAAAGCACAACTAGTAAGAAGCAGGAAAAAGGCTTTCTTAGCCTAAAGTACAGTTCTGTCATCTGCAGGCTTATAGAGTTAGTTCTGTATGTGGTTCTTTATTTTAAAATTATTCCAGAGAAAGCACACATCTGCATGGATGATATTAACCAAAATGAACCTTTTCATTAGCAATTTTGCAATGATAGATTTCAAAAAAACATGTTGTTTTCAAGCCACAAACAGAACAAACTGTTCCATCATAACTGAATCATTCATGTGACTGCTGCTCTAAGTAAGCAAAAACAAAAAAGGGTTTGTTTGCTCTGCTGTGAAACAACTGCAGGTCATAGCTCTGGCTTGGATCAGAATAAGAGGAAAGAGAGTATTTCTGACTTTGCCAGTGCTTCTACTTCACCTTGCAGCCCAGCATCTGCCTAAGGGAAGTCAGTCCAATAAAGGCTACTGTATAAACGGCTGGCACTGCTCACATCAGAAATGCTGTGAAACTCATGCAGTTAACAGCCATTAGTTAACCGGCATTTACTAGTTAATACTAATTAATATGCAGAATAAAGAAATGGTGTGCACTGCCATGGTATCTCTCCTTTAAGAAGTCAGAGAAGTTTAGCCTGAAAAGCTGCCTAAGACTTTCATTTAACTCCTATTTTCCAGATCAGGACACTGAAGCGTGACTTTTCTTTTAGCCACAAATGCAAAAACACAGCCGAACTGGGAAGAAAACACAGGTCACTCAGTCCTATGGCAGAGTTAAGAATCCACTCCTTTCCCCTAACTAGGAACTTCACTTACTTGTTAGTTTTGCTTGGATTTTTTAATAAGCAAGAGACAAGATTCAGATAAAGCAAGAGATGATGTTGTTTTGGAATTCACAATAAACACATTTGTGTCTATCCACAGACTCTTAGGATGGTTGGTCACTAAATAGTACTCCTGCCATGACACACCTGTAGAGCATTCAGACCCAGAGCATTATTTTTTCCTTGAGAGACAAGCTTATATAAAAACATAAATATGTTGCTGATGCCAAAGATCTCCTAAGAATGTTTCCGACATGCGTTTTGTAGTACATGGTTTAAAGCAAGTGTATTTATTATCATTTTTGGGTAGAGGAGAACAGAGGTTATACAACCACACGTTAAACATCCCAGCTCTGATTTCAGAGCTTTTATGCACCTCGTGTTATTTGCAGAAAATCAGGGATAATGTTGTTAGGCCTGACAGTAAAGTGCACTATGATCTGACCAGCTAGCATGTAAATATTTATTGCTAATCTGGGTTGGCTGGAAAGACTCAGGACTGCACTTTCTTAAATCAAAGCCTTTTTTTAAATGCCATTACTTGTTGCGCAAGTACCAGAAATGAGCAAGCCATAGATTTATTTCCTAGAATGCATTTAGCTGTGCAAAATACAGAGGCACATACAAATGGATCAGAGAAAGGCAGAGAACTGGTCTTCACATCATCATACATAGCTTGGTGTGTTTAAGGTACTATGTTTAGTACTTCTGCTGGGCTGTTTGTGCTCTGCTTAATAAATAAAGCTCTCCCCATCTTTGCAGCTCATAACTGAGCATTCCTCTGTCCAGACAGGATGTTTTGGAGCATTTTGAAACAACCACTGCCAAGAACTACCACAAACCGCCTAGGCAGAATGTGTGGGAGGGAGGGTGAAGTTGATTTCGTGGAAACAAGCTGCAAAAGCAGTAATGTCCTACCTGTGCCCAATTACTGAAGACCTGCCCATTTCCTCCATAAGTGACAAGCTCCTGGGGGAACTGAAAAAGACAATTTAACAATAAGGCAAGCACTCTTCTGAAATATTTCACTATACCTCCAAGTTATTTTTTAATGTCAGTAATATATCTCTTTCTAGAGCTTATTGCATCAACACTCTCTAGATTCTTGAAATCTGAAAATACCATCATAGAAGTGATAATTTAAGTTTTCCCTAAATTAGTTGTTTGCTACTGTTACAATGGCATTTTGGATGCAGAATGCTACAAAGTGATTCCTTGATTACAGCTCCTGTATCAGAGAGTCAACTCCCTTAAAAAGGGTGTGAATGAGCCCGTAGTTTAGTTGCCACTGACATTTAGAGCTGGAAGAGTCTATGACCAGCAGGGCAGAGTTGCGTGGCCTCTCCCCTGCCATTTGCCAAAAGATGGGGTACATGGGGCAGTGCTCCTGAGGATGGACTTTGGTCCTGTAATCCTCTCTTCAGTCTGTCCCTGAGAGATGAGCTTTCAAAGATACAGAGAGCGTTAGTACTAATTTTTCAGTGTAAGTTGTAGAAGGAGTGTATTAAGATCTGAGCTCTACCCATCTCACAGACAGTGACCAAGCTCCTGCGTTCAGTGGCAGTGGCACGAGCCTTGTTGGTGTTGCAGGAGGCCTCAGAGATCTACATTAGGACCAGGACCTACTGTGCAGAATTAAAAGCTACACACAGCAGGAAACTAAAGAACTTAACACAAAAGACCCCAAACTCCAGGAATCAATAAAAGGAATAAATGGAATCATAAGAAAAGTACAGAATTGTTTTTAGTCCTTTGCAGGCTTAACCTCACAGCAATGGATGTTCTAGGACATCACTCTAAGGAGGCTGCCTTGGCACTACTGGAACTGGCCCATTTAGCCAACACATGGCAGCCAGCTCTCTCCGGAAGGAGGAGCATCTGCACAAGGATTAATTCCCCCATATGCCTAAAGTCTTCAGGTTTTATGTGAGAACACATGCAGAAATTAACTTGCAGATTTGCTGCTGCTTCCTTGATTTCATTGTACCTTACCTGAGCCACTGAGGGATCCAGATTATTCATGATCATCAGCATAATGGCAGCAGCTGATTTGGTCTTGCAAGGGTATTCTCCTATGGGGTACGCTCTGAAAAAGCGATCACAAAAATTTAGGAGAGACACCCCAATTCACAAGGGCAACCACAACAACATACCCCATGGAAATATCCCTACATGACAACACATTCTTTTGAGTTGCAGATTTTTGTTCAGGAGGAAAAAAGAAAAAAACAAAGGAGGAAGTGCAGATCTGAAATTACATACATACCTTAACAGGCAAATCAGATTTCATTCCCAACAAATCTCTCGAAAACTGAATTAGTTAGGAGAAATAAGGATCTTTTTACTGAACAAGATGCATTTAATTCAGAAAGTTAAGAACTGAGGTATGAAAAAGCCTCACAATGGTATCTCAAGTCCGGTTTCCTAGCACCAATGTGCTTCAATGCCAGCTGCTGTGATCACCTCACTGTCACCTTCTCCATCATCTGTTTGTCATATCAAAATGCTCTAAAACTTCTAGACTTAGATTTATACTGTAGCTCTTCAGGGCAGTGACAGTTCCATTGCTGTGCTTGCACAGGTCTTGGCACAATTGTGCCCAGGCCTCAAGGTATGACACCAATAGAAAGCATAATCATTGATCAAGAGTTTGCTCTTTCCC
>NW_009721552.1:8713-10811 GCF_000703405.1 Apaloderma vittatum | reverse complement strand
AACACCTGGAAACTCCTGAAGGTAGATCGGATCAGTTGGCATAGTTTTTAAATTATCTTCCTTTTATTGGACCATAGATCTTCAGTGGCTGAACACTTGCTTTGTACAGGGTAGACCCTTACACTGCAAAGTTTCAGCTAAAAAGTGTCAACTGCAAAAAAAAAAAAAAATCATCCACTGGACATCTGCTGACCAGCTCATGAGCCAAGATCTGGAATGTATACTCTACAGATCTAGCAAAGAGGCTCCTCTCATGATTATAGGCTTTTTGTCCTTGCTTTTTACTGAAACAAATGCCTTGTAGTCATTGTCAGATCAAGGAGGAAAGTATTTGAGTTTTTCCACAACACTTTTTTAATTGGTGTTTTCTGCTTTTCTAAGTTTAATGTGATAAAATAACAGGCTTTCTGTGGAATAACATCAATTCATCAAGAGGAGATATTTCCACGTAATACTGCTCAGAACATAAGAAGCCCAAAGTTCAGATATCAGCTGAGCATGGGAACATGAGGGTTCAGTGGAACAGAACCAGGTTGGACTGTGCTCCCTGGACAAACAGAACAAAAAGATCCAATATTACTAAAGGGAACAAAAGGCATTTTCTTAATCTGGGATTGTAAGAGTCTATGAGAAAGAATGATCAGGAAAATAGTCACAAAGAAAAAAAAATTTGAAGCTATTGGAGTCACTGATGCCAGTGATGGAAACAAGCTGGTGGACTGTCTCATTCAAGCCTCAGGAAAGTCTCTTCATCTGTAGTTTGGGATTGGAGTCCTCTGAAAACCAGCTCTGTGATATCTTTCAGATGGTCTTTCAATTGTCTTACCCTTAGCTGAATTCTGCAGGTGTTGACCCCACACTAGCATGGACAGCACAGAAATAGGGATGCCTGAGGAAATCAGAGTGCTTTGTAGTTGCTTGCTTTATTCAGATTTCTGTATAGACATTAACCAGGCCTCTGCTGGATGCAAAAAGGAATCAATCAGTCCAAAAAAAAAAGGCAGCTAGCCCCTGGCAGCCCTCTCTAAAATTGTTCTGCTTCGCAAACATTAGCCACATTAGCCTTAGAATGAAGTGATGCTCCAAGACCAACAGGCATAGCATATTGCTAAGCAGGGTCAGATACATATTCCAGTGATGGAAAAATGTACTGGCTTTCTTTTAAGTCCAGAAAGCCTTCTCTCTGAGGCTGGGAAAAAAACAGTCACTCATAGCAGGTTGCAAGCCATCACTCCTCTGTCAAGTTGGGACTTGACTTGTAGGAGCTCAGGACTATCGCAAGCTTTCTGTCCAGGTTGCAACCAGAAGCCTCTGAGTAATGACCGGCCCTTGGGGAGGACTTGCCATGGGGCAGAGCATTTGGGATCTCTGTGTACAGTAAAGCTGGCATTACTGAGCACACAACCTTGCACAATCCCTTCCCCATGTTCCATGGTGCTCAGTTTTCCAGCCTCGTGATCAAAGCCTGTCCAGAAGGGTGCGCAGCCTACCAGCCCCACAGGACTCTCATGAGGACAGAGAGGATGAGGATGAAGGCTGAAGATGAGGGGTCACTGTTTTGCAGCTTTTAAGAAGAGTATTCCAAAACATACAGTATCATTCATTAAAAAATGAAACTACTACTATCTAATGACAAGCAGATCATCCAATTTATTCAGATGATGCACTTCATTAATGTTATGACTTGATTTCTACAATAAGTAAATTAGGACACAGCAATGCCACTATTTAAAGGTCACTTCCACAGGTGAAAGCTGGCAAGCAAATGGTAGTCAAAGGCAACATGAACCATTCAGTCCTTACCTCATCTCAATATCTGGAAAGAATCTATACATATAAATATGGCCATACAGCCTGAGTTCTTCAGCAAATTCCAGTGCCAGCTTCTTTTGTATTTCAGGTGGGAAATAACGCAAGGCATTGCGCAAAGCCAGCTGCCAAACAAACAAACAAACAAAAACACTAAGAGAGACAAAAATTGATGTGAAAGAGGTAAGTGGGTGGCCCTGAACTTTAATCACTCAGCTGGACACCTGCCTAAGCTAGCACAAGGACGATGTAATTTAAAAGGCCAAACTCACACCAGGGGAGCGCCATT